>NW_020438860.1:319332-324613 GCF_000699045.2 Agrilus planipennis | reverse complement strand
GTTAATTTACACCGACCACAATTAATCAATAAACAGGCAAAAGAGAATACCTATATACATAAAATATTGAATAAAAACAGGCGCACGGGGCGTCATTACGAGGACGCCTCTACTTAAAAACAGATAATTATAACAATAAAAAAAAACAGGTGGTCGTTTAACACCCCATTCAATAGACATTTACTTCACCACATTTCAGATCCCCATACGCGCCATAAGAGTAAAGTACGGCCCCGTTTTCTTACGTCTTATTAACAAAAAACTACATCGAATGTCGTCTACCTTTAATCCGTTGCACCAGGTTGCAAATTTTCAAAGCAGGGCCCAATTTCAGACCCATGTACCTCATCATGGTATCGGGTGTGAGAAGCAAGAGTGCTTTTCCATCAATTTCCTATGGACACAAAAAAAATATTTTGATTAATTATGTTGTCTCAAAAAGGGACACCTGCTTGGCACTTACGTGTTTCCTGAAGAGATCTGCGTGGACTCCAAGACAGGGATCTGCGGATTCGATAAACTGAATCACCTCCTCGATGCCCCATTCTTGTGGCGGAGTCTTATTTAGCGACGACACTGGTGAATCGCTTAGAGGGGTGTCAGTAGGGGTGGTAGACGTGGCAGCTTCTTGTTCTGCCGGCGTCTTGCGCTTTGTAGGAGGCGGCCTGTTGTCACACATCACACACTCCCTTTTTATATGTTCTAGAGCTTGAAAAAGAAAGAAAAAGAATTAGATAACACCAACTAGCCTCACATACTCTAATGTTTTACCAAAAAGTTGCGAACAGCATCCCAAACTCGTCACTAAAGCGGTAAAAACACCTTCCAGGTCGCTTGCCTTTTGCAAACCCGGTAATTTAATGGTATACGAAGTACCCTCGTGCGTAACTACCATCTCTTCGCCCTGGAGACTGCCCAATCGTGCTAGGACAACGTCCGGCTTATTAGAAGCCCCCAGCAATTCAACGACAAGCTTCTTGGCCAAATCGACGGGACTGGTGTCTTCTATTATCAATGGCAACAGAGAAGAGTCTATCAAAGGTCCTCCCATGCAACTCTTGCGTAGATGAACCACGATCGGAGGCGGAGGTGGGGCTGATGTGTCCGCTTCTGGAGACTGGACATCAATCGTTGTACTCACTGTGTTATTAGTCGTGGCAGAGGCGGGAGTAGTCGTCGAGGGCAGGGAGAAGGTGCGTATCTTGAATCTGAGAAAAGTAGTCTTTAGAAAGAGTTGCAAAAGGAATGGAGCAGTGTTCCCGGTACCTGTTAGAACCTGTGCTGTTTTTCTGACCCGGTGGTTGTAAAGGGTGACCGCTTTTTGCCGACCAGCCTACAGGAAATATGTCGCGACTGTCGTAGCGGCACCAGTAGTCGAAGGCGCCCCTCCAACCGTCGAATGTGACGTGAATTTGATCTTGCTTGATGGCTCCAACTGTAAATATTAATGTACAAAATGCAAAAAGTTTTAAAAATCGTAATAAAAAGTAAAAACCTGTTGCACAGCAAATCAGCTGAGGATTTTTCTTATCTACGGCCTCCAATTTTTGCCCCACTTGGAAAAGATTCGTCCTGGGACCGGAGGGTTCCGACTGGAATATCTTTGAAGGGGCCATTTCAGCCCCGTTCAATGTTTTCAACAAAAACATTGGCCATGAACTTGCATTCATTCTGAACCCTAATAAAACAAAAAGCATCATCAATTTTTCATGTCACAAAGACAATGAGTGCTTTAGACTTCCTAGACTTTACTTACCAAGAGGTGGCTGCAGCATGCCCCCAGACTTTTCACAATGACCGATTGGATGAATTTCACTTGAATCCACCAATCTCCAAAAATCATTCTTATTGTCACTACCATCTAATCTTAAACGAAGTCTTGGTCCTAAGACACTAATCACAGTGGCTATGCAAGTAGAAGTTACATTGCGGGGATCCAATGCTTCCAGTTTCATTCCCACTTTGAAATCATTCTGTGGGGGATTCACTGCTTGTTTGAAACAATCAAGAGGTGCAGGAGAACTATTTGTCTGCTTCAAATATTCATCCCAGTTAAACGCCTGATAGGTTTCATACTAATAAATAAGAAAGTAAAAGATAAACATAACCTAGATACTTTAATGGAAGAAATCCCTTACCTGAAACGTATCAAAAGAACTTTCAATGAAATGGCCTGCTGTAGTAGGAGCTACAGAAGCAATTTTACTGTTTACCTCAGACTTCTTTTGATGCTTATTCATACAATAAGTTGAACAGTAATCCTTGTTTCCACTGCTGTTTGCTCGAATGACATTGTCGCAGTTTAGGCAGGCACCCTTCATGTAAGCTTTTCTGAATTCTGCCAAGCATGTCTCGGAACAGAATTCCTTTTTACCGCTTGTAGTGGGTAGCACATATTTGAGGGGTTGTTTTCCTTCGTTGCACCAAGTACAAGATACTGTCTTTTTGGGAGGTCTACCGGGTCCACGGATTTTTGCAGGAGCCATAGAATTATTGCTTGACATTGTCTTTTTTAATACGCAATCCATCTTTTAATTGTCATCAGTTTAAAAAAATACCTCCCTATATATAAACACTATAAAACGTTAATTTACACCGACCACTAAGAGACGTCAGTCAATAACCCCACCACAACATTATTATGAAATGTTGCGAACCATAGATAGTTGCCAACAGCAACAACAACCTTGAGAAATTAAATTAAAAAACATCTATTGAAAGTGTCAACAGTACCATACTTTATAAATTTATTTATANATATTTGAAATATAACTCAAAATATGGAAAAGATAACACTTGGTAAATGAGCAGAAAATTAAATGTTCAAGTGCTGCTATAAAACCCGAATATTAAATTTTCAAAAGTCACTATAAAAATTAAACATCAAATTGCAAATTCTCAGCAAACTGCAGAAAAAACCCAAGTCGTAACCCTTTGTGTACCATTGCAAGAGAAACCAGTAACTTTAACTTATAAAACGACTTACCATTTGAAGTCATCCTTCCAAATTCGATTCCGACTTAAAAGTTGGTCAGATGATGCATTTTCGGTGCAAGTAGAAGAGGTCTAGGTGTTGGCTGGTTTTCGCCGATAGCCCTCAGAATAACTGATGTCGTTGTCCCGAAACTTTGCTCTAAATCTTGCCGCTAACTTTTCTTGAACTGATAAAAGAGAAACAAATTCAGTAATTCCTTCGGGCTGGGAAAATGTGGGGACGCTAGTTTCCCCAACTTTTCTCAAAGTGCGCATATGTTGAATAAAATTTCTAACGATGATGCAGATGTCCGAACCCAAAACCAATTCAAAAGTTTACTGTTTTGTTTTAAAACAACCACTCAAAAACGCTCTACACCTATCTACAATATTTTCGAATTATTCCGCTGTATTCGCAGATAAATATAAATGTGCACAAGTTATCGTTCTGTGTTTAATAAAATTTTGATTAAACAATTACAATTTAGTACCAATTTCTGCCTTCATACCTCATCAAACGAAAAAAACTTTTTAATTTTAATTTTAATTTTTTTAATAATTTTTTCGCAATTTCTTTTTTTTTTTTCATAACATCGTCAAACAAGCATATCAACTCCAAAAGAAAACTCAACTGGATGCCAAGAAGCTACATCCGGCTTCATCAACAAAATCTCGTAAAAAAGATGGAAAAGGAAACTGATGATAACTTGGGTTAGATATAGGAAGTTTCGAAAATACGTGGCGAATTCATATGTTGTCGCGTGTACCATACAGGCGAGTTTAGGTGCTCCCTGATAACATTTTATTCTAATGCAGTAATTTAGTTATATTATCAAATAATTTAAAGATTTCAGAGTAGCCAGTAGTTTTAGGCAACAAAGTATTTTCTTCTTTTAATAAAAAATCAAACATTTATTCCTTTGTTTCTTTTATAGATCATAAAATAATAAACTAAGACGATTTTGTAATATTCCTGCATCAGAGCGCCACCTAATTGCCAATAGCGCAAATAACGCAGCATACAAAATTTTAAGGTATTTCCCAGCTTATAATAAAAAAAATAAAATAAATAGTATTATAAACATAATTATCTCACCTATTACTATTTCAATTACTACCGGACATAGGCAAATAAGATTATGCCTGCTTGCAAACTTAAAATTATTATTTCAACGACGTTTATAAAACATATATAACCATAAGACTCCATTATTTTCGTTATGCATTTTACCATTCAGTTTATTTAATTTCAGATGACGTTATCCCTTTTATTATAATAATATATTTTACTACATTAAAATTTGAAATAAGTGTTCAAGTACCTTTGCCGCCCTCTCTGTCAGAATGGTGAGAAATAACATGTAGTTTATTATCGCGTGACCAATATTTCAATGAAAGTCCCTAATTACATCAAATACATTTCATATTACAATTAAATTAATTAATATTAACGTTTTTTCTCTTATTTATTGGCTTTCTATTGTTACTTAAGAGCAAATAAGCGAATTTCACAAAATTTTGCCTAGAGCGCCACCTAATGGAAAATAGCGAACTCATGTTCCTTAAGGCTTGTAAAATTCCTGGATGTTTACCTTTAAAAAAATTTAAACTTTCTTACCTGTTGATTTGTCATCTGGGCAGGTAAAGGTGGGCATCATGACATCATAAACTAAAGGTGCTTAATCAAAACAACTGATAATTTTTTTTAAACAAAGTTTGAGATCCGATTTGCTCCGTTATCATTTCAACTCAAATAACATACGCGGAACAGGTGTTTCAACGATTTCGAATATTTTGATTTTAACACAGGTAGTAAATATACTAATTTATCGCTAATTAAGTTAATAACAATTATTAAAACCCCTAAATTACTTGCATTTGCTACAAACAACACTTAGCATAACAGCAACCATTTTGGAAAAGATCAAGGCAATCTCTGATCACAACTGCTATCCTTTACTGAAACAAAAGTAGTGAAATTTTTTCAAAATAAAATAACTGTTTATGAGCTTATCCGACACACTTTTTCGATTCTACAAACGCTATATATATCCTCACATTCATAGTCCTTCTTTTGATAAGTATGTTTAATTTTATTTTTGCTTTATTAGGTCCATTTTTAAGGATGTTTTTGGTTGTGCCCGATTTAAAACATCTCTTCCTGTTATTCTCCATTGGATTTTATTATGTTGGGGGTACCAGCTGCAAAACACCTTTATTAAAGAAATGCAAGTGTGGCAGGGGCCCATATGATGGCAAAGAATTATTTATTGTCAACTGTACAAACACAGGTTTCCAAAACACCGAC
>NW_020438860.1:293261-316498 GCF_000699045.2 Agrilus planipennis | reverse complement strand
TTCTTACGTCTTATTAACAAAAAACTACATCGAATGTCGTCTACCTTTAATCCGTTGCACCAGGTTGCAAATTTTCAAAGCAGGGCCCAATTTCAGACCCATGTACCTCATCATGGTATCGGGTGTGAGAAGCAAGAGTGCTTTTCCATCAATTTCCTATGGACACAAAAAAAATATTTTGATTAATTATGTTGTCTCAAAAAGGGACACCTGCTTGGCACTTACGTGTTTCCTGAAGAGATCTGCGTGGACTCCAAGACAGGGATCTGCGGATTCGATAAACTGAATCACCTCCTCGATGCCCCATTCTTGTGGCGGAGTCTTATTTAGCGACGACACTGGTGAATCGCTTAGAGGGGTGTCAGTAGGGGTGGTAGACGTGGCAGCTTCTTGTTCTGCCGGCGTCTTGCGCTTTGTAGGAGGCGGCCTGTTGTCACACATCACACACTCCCTTTTTATATGTTCTAGAGCTTGAAAAAGAAAGAAAAAGAATTAGATAACACCAACTAGCCTCACATACTCTAATGTTTTACCAAAAAGTTGCGAACAGCATCCCAAACTCGTCACTAAAGCGGTAAAAACACCTTCCAGGTCGCTTGCCTTTTGCAAACCCGGTAATTTAATGGTATACGAAGTACCCTCGTGCGTAACTACCATCTCTTCGCCCTGGAGACTGCCCAATCGTGCTAGGACAACGTCCGGCTTATTAGAAGCCCCCAGCAATTCAACGACAAGCTTCTTGGCCAAATCGACGGGACTGGTGTCTTCTATTATCAATGGCAACAGAGAAGAGTCTATCAAAGGTCCTCCCATGCAACTCTTGCGTAGATGAACCACGATCGGAGGCGGAGGTGGGGCTGATGTGTCCGCTTCTGGAGACTGGACATCAATCGTTGTACTCACTGTGTTATTAGTCGTGGCAGAGGCGGGAGTAGTCGTCGAGGGCAGGGAGAAGGTGCGTATCTTGAATCTGAGAAAAGTAGTCTTTAGAAAGAGTTGCAAAAGGAATGGAGCAGTGTTCCCGGTACCTGTTAGAACCTGTGCTGTTTTTCTGACCCGGTGGTTGTAAAGGGTGACCGCTTTTTGCCGACCAGCCTACAGGAAATATGTCGCGACTGTCGTAGCGGCACCAGTAGTCGAAGGCGCCCCTCCAACCGTCGAATGTGACGTGAATTTGATCTTGCTTGATGGCTCCAACTGTAAATATTAATGTACAAAATGCAAAAAGTTTTAAAAATCGTAATAAAAAGTAAAAACCTGTTGCACAGCAAATCAGCTGAGGATTTTTCTTATCTACGGCCTCCAATTTTTGCCCCACTTGGAAAAGATTCGTCCTGGGACCGGAGGGTTCCGACTGGAATATCTTTGAAGGGGCCATTTCAGCCCCGTTCAATGTTTTCAACAAAAACATTGGCCATGAACTTGCATTCATTCTGAACCCTAATAAAACAAAAAGCATCATCAATTTTTCATGTCACAAAGACAATGAGTGCTTTAGACTTCCTAGACTTTACTTACCAAGAGGTGGCTGCAGCATGCCCCCAGACTTTTCACAATGACCGATTGGATGAATTTCACTTGAATCCACCAATCTCCAAAAATCATTCTTATTGTCACTACCATCTAATCTTAAACGAAGTCTTGGTCCTAAGACACTAATCACAGTGGCTATGCAAGTAGAAGTTACATTGCGGGGATCCAATGCTTCCAGTTTCATTCCCACTTTGAAATCATTCTGTGGGGGATTCACTGCTTGTTTGAAACAATCAAGAGGTGCAGGAGAACTATTTGTCTGCTTCAAATATTCATCCCAGTTAAACGCCTGATAGGTTTCATACTAATAAATAAGAAAGTAAAAGATAAACATAACCTAGATACTTTAATGGAAGAAATCCCTTACCTGAAACGTATCAAAAGAACTTTCAATGAAATGGCCTGCTGTAGTAGGAGCTACAGAAGCAATTTTACTGTTTACCTCAGACTTCTTTTGATGCTTATTCATACAATAAGTTGAACAGTAATCCTTGTTTCCACTGCTGTTTGCTCGAATGACATTGTCGCAGTTTAGGCAGGCACCCTTCATGTAAGCTTTTCTGAATTCTGCCAAGCATGTCTCGGAACAGAATTCCTTTTTACCGCTTGTAGTGGGTAGCACATATTTGAGGGGTTGTTTTCCTTCGTTGCACCAAGTACAAGATACTGTCTTTTTGGGAGGTCTACCGGGTCCACGGATTTTTGCAGGAGCCATAGAATTATTGCTTGACATTGTCTTTTTTAATACGCAATCCATCTTTTAATTGTCATCAGTTTAAAAAAATACCTCCCTATATATAAACACTATAAAACGTTAATTTACACCGACCACTAAGAGACGTCAGTCAATAACCCCACCACAACATTATTATGAAATGTTGCGAACCATAGATAGTTGCCAACAGCAACAACAACCTTGAGAAATTAAATTAAAAAACATCTATTGAAAGTGTCAACAGTACCATACTTTATAAATTTATTTATAATAAATATGAATTATTACAAAATACAATTAAAAACTATTCAAAGACTGAGAAGTAATTACAGATTTTGTGTAAAGAAGATCCATATCAATTAACATCTTTTAAATACTTTATTTTAAAAAATTCAACATCAAAATCTGATTAAAATCTTATCAGCTCTTACTAAAATAATAAGCAAAGCTAATTACGTAAAGATGTTTTGAAGTAACCTGATAAATTAACAAGTTAAATTTATTTTATTCATTTTGGATTCTCACTTATCACCGTCACGTGGTTAAGTGACAACCGTCGTTTTTTGATTTATTTATAAGTGTTTCATTATCAGCTATCAGTCTAAATAAGTAATGGTGAAAAAGTAACGAAAATGATAAAAGCAGCCCAATTTGTGAGGATATTTACAATTACAGAAAAGGAAATAGAAGATTCATGACCAGAAAAGTCTAAAAATGTGATGAGATGAAGAAGGGTAGCTACAATTCGCAAGAAATTCGTCCACAAGAAGGTCAGGAACAGTTTCGAAAAATTTGTCGGTAAGTTTCAAAGGTCTTTCATGTTAGTTCTTTTAATTTACCAATAATTTGATATACATATGTAATAATTTTATGATATAAATCTACTCTAGAAAATGTTTTTATTGAAGTTAGGTTATGTTACCCAAATAACTTAAATTTTGAAAAAACACGTTTATATTAAAACCTTGGTCTTTTATAGAATCATAAGTGAGATAACCAAGCGATTGGATGATGCAAGAAGCCGTGCCCATGGTATCAAAGATCTTTTTACGCCAAGTCTGCATGTCCAAAGGAATAAGTTTCGCGACTACTGCGAACGGCTTATATTCATAGATCCAATACTATATGGTCGCAAAACTGAAGAACTACTGTGGCGCAAATGTTATTACGACGTCATATCGACGGCCAAAAAATTAAAACAGAAGGAATTTACATCCATTGAGACTTCTGCTATCGAGAGCCACATTCATGCTGGCATAGGACATTATGTTCACTTTATTAATGAACTACAATGTAGATATTCGATTGACTTCAAGGGTATAATCGATTTTGCCGTTTACTCAGAAATTTTGAAGCATAACAAGCAACAATTAGATTGCAATTTGAAGGAGTTCATTGAAGCATCATTACACCGTTGCTTAATTTATTTAGGAGACTTGAACCGGTACAAGCTGGACATTTATCCAAACCAAGATTGTAAAGTAACCATTCGTTATTATTTGCAAGCAGCTAATTTCAAACCAGAACTGGGAATTCCATACAATCAACTTGGCACTTTAGCTTCAAATCAAAATCAACTCCTTGATGCCGTTTATTACTATTTAAGGGGTTTGAATGCACCCATTTCGTTTGAGGGGACTGAAAAGAACTTGATGAACTTGTTTGAAAAGAACACCACGTCTTGTATCGAGTCTGAAGCCAAAAATGACGAAACCAGTGTAGAAAAAAGTGATAGTATGAAAAAATTTATTTCCCAATTTCTTTTGCTCGTTGATTCCTGGATTTTCAACAAAAACTTGCCTAATATTTACCAGCTGTGTCATCAGTTGAATATCGATATTCAGGAGTGCCTGCTGTATCCAAAAATAATTAAAAACAAACCAGAAGAAGAGACAGCAACTTCAGAAGACGATTCAATGTACCCCTCCTATCAGAAAAACGACGACATACTCCTTAAAATGGTCATCCTGTGTCTTATGTCAATTTCCAAGTTGCAAAAGACACATTCGCAACAAATTTCAGTCGCTGTCGCCTTCACATTAGCAATTTATTCACAACTGAATCAAACTATACTGAAATACATTAAAGAAAACGTTGCAAATCTACCTGAGCCGTCTGAGAGTCGCTGTGAGTCACGTAATGGGGTCAGAAAGTGCAAGATAACTCTAAGAAGACGTAGGAAGAAACAGACAGCTTGTGACGACGATTCTGACCAGAGTGATGTAGAAATTTACGACGAAATCAGCGATTTGGGGTCAGAATTATCTTACAATGGTTCAGAAGACGAAGAACTGTTCTCAAGTCTTTCCGACGAAGCCTCAGACGAAGAAGAGGGCGAAGAAGGAACCGATGTCAAGAATAGGAAAGATGTTGATACCCCAACATCAGGAAACAGCCAAAAACAACTCAACGAAGATATAAATGGTATAACAGAGAATAAAACAACACCAGAGAACAACACTCATGTCGTCGACAACTACACTTTTATCATGGATTATTTGTCGAAAAAACAGTCTATAGATCTCAGAGTATTCTTGGACATTCTGGCTGAGAGGAAACTTCTGAGTTGCATTAAAGTTTTAACTGACTGGCTCGTATCCGATGTGGACATCCTCAAGACCTGCGGCAAAAACACTAGATCCCTGCTAGAACAAATGATCCAACTTATGAACGTACTTAACGCCGTCTTGGACAACCCCAAGCTTGAAAAAGAAACCAAAATTAATTTGGACGAAGTCAAAGCGGACTGCAAAAAAATGCCGCTCCCAGAAGATACCCTTTTAAAGGGCACAGAAATTCTGTGGCACGCGCACAAAGATTTGGAATGGAATTATTTCAACACCCTACTTTTCACCAAAGATGAAATAGTCATTAGAATTGCTAAGTTGGTATCGTATGGGCGTCAAATTGCCGAAATACAAGAACTAGGGATTAGTTATGAAGAAGACAAAAAGATCTTTGTCGTTTCACCAGAAGACAACAAGAATACAATAAATTTGAATTCTCACGTAAGATTTAATTAATAAAAATTAATATAAAAATCATTCTAATTTCAATTACAGGAGTCGTCAGAACAACAGGACAAGAACTGCGTGTCTCCAGAGCTATTGTCCATTAAGAAATACAGTCCTGTTAATGGTTTGGAGCCAAAAGGACAATTAATGAAGATGAAGCACATGGGACAACTGTGGTTGGCCGCCGAGGTGCGCGCTTTAGAAAGCAGGGTCAGAGGGCGTACCGCCTTCAGCCCCTACCTCGTCCTAGACACAGATGCCCTAATAAAGTACACTTTTATGGTTAAGCACTTGGTTAGCTCGAAAAAGTTCATAGTTTTAGTTCCTTCAGCAGGTAAATAAACCATTTGCACGTTTAAATTAATTTTAACTAATATTTGTTTGATTAGTTGTTTCAGCCCTGGACGACTTAAAACGTGAAAAGACCGAAGCCCGAGACGCAATTCGTTGGTTGGAGTCACAGTTTCACCAAGGGAATCGTTTTTTCCGAGCGCAGAGGCCGCAGGAGAAGGCTCCGTTGCCCCTCATTAAATATCCAAAGAAAAAGGACAAGGATGTAGTTCTGTACATTCAAATTATAGAATGTTGCCACTATTTGGTTCAACAACAGAAAGCGGATAATCTGGTTACTCTTTTAGTGGGCAACAGGAACATTTTAACGAATTGGGATAACAAGGAATTGAGTTTCACTGGTCTAGTGCAATCGGCTGGAATTAATATGGAACTGATAACAAAATTCTATGGAAAATGGAAGAAAAACTACAGGACTAAAAGATGAAATCAACTGAATAAGAAATAAGTCGATGATAATGAGATAATTTGCATTCCTTTGGAATATAATAATACATTAAAAAAGGTAATTATTAACAAGAACATATGACAAAAGTAGACCCATCATGCAGGCTACAATTAAACAAACTATTGTATCGAGAACTGTAATTAATTTTAAACTTGACCTTCATCATGTTAGTTAACAAAATTGATGTTTTTTTTTTTTAATATTATAATGGGTTAATATCAATAAAGATACTTAATAGCACTACTTTGTTATTATTTGTCATATATTATTCTCCATTTAAAACTTACTAGAAATATAAAATTGCTTTTTAAATCGTTGAGTATCAATAATGAAACGTTCTCTTAAAAAAAAA
The DNA here is from genome assembly GCF_000699045.2 of Agrilus planipennis. NCBI lineage: Eukaryota > Metazoa > Arthropoda > Insecta > Coleoptera > Buprestidae > Agrilus > Agrilus planipennis. The sequence continues at coordinate 310,085 of NW_020438860.1, read as the reverse complement.
AAGAAACCTTTATTTTTTTACAAAAGAAATAAACGTTTACAAGGAGCTTGTAAGATAGAAGGGACGTGAGAGAAAATGTACACATCGATGTGGTGTTTTCTTCCGGGTTTTTTGGCCGTGGTCCGTGGAATTTTACTTTTCCAAACGTTTCGCCGTTCTTTGCTGACGGCATCTTCAGTGGGGACTGGGCAGGTACTAAGTCGTAACTGATCACCTGCCCAGTGCTAAGTCGTAACAGATCACCTGTCCAGTGCTAAGTCGTAACTGATCACCTGCCCAGTGCTAAGTCGTAACTGATCACCTGCCCAGAGCTAAGTCGTAACTGATCACCTGTCCAGTCGCCACTGAAGATGCTGTCAGCAAACAACGGCGAAACGTTTGGAAAAGTAAAATTCCACGGACCACGCCCAAAAGACCCGGAAGAAAACACCGCAAAGATATATGCCGGTCGTGAAAGGCCAAGAACTACAAAATATACACAATCTTAATTTAACAGCTATTAGCACGTTTTATACGTACACGTATAAATAATAGATAAATCAATTATTAAAACTGGGATAGTTTTACGTTTTTTTTTTTATTTTATAAGTAGATTAATTTTAAAAGCAATATTTACACACAATGTTCTGTTATCACATGAGAAAATATTTCTCAAAACCCCCTAACACTTTTTTTTGTAAACCATCCCAGTAATAAGTATTTTACATAATTATAAATATGACAAACTTACTCTACAATTTCGATTCTCATCTTCTTGGTTTTTTGTACATTATTTGTAGTAGATTTTTCTTGTTGCTTAAGAAGCTGCTCCATTTTCTTTTCACGTGCTGTCTTCTTTAAGCCTTTCATTTTCCTTGTTTGTATCTTGTAAATTTCTTGCTTGCCAATGTGAATTCTGCCTTTGGTGTTACCCAGTGCATCTTTATCAATATTCTTTTTCTTTATAACTTTAAGTTCCTTTGGTTTCTTACATGCCTGCTTCATTAGGTCTTCAGAGGGCAATTTACTCCTTCTCAGGGACATGTCGAACCTTGGTCCTAAACATACATATGATTAAGTAGTATAGACAACACTCTAAATAAATTTCTTAAAAGCTTACCAATTTCTTCAAGTTCGATTCTGGGTGTCCTCAATCCCGATTTCTTAAGAAGCACTTTATATGATCTGACTGCAATTTTACCTTCTGGAGTGACAGTGAAACTAATGGCATGTTCCAAACCTTGAAGGCTCAATTGTTCTACATGTTCTTTATGGAAAAGATCCACAAAAATAGATTTTAACTGTTTGAGTTCGTCAGATTGATCCCAAGGACCGTTAAATATTAAACACGGCTTAACACCTAATGTAACTTTAGCTCCAGCAAAGTCTTTTAAACCTTCATAAGTGTCTATACCTAATTCTACCATATCTAACAAAGAATAGTTGAACATACGACCGAACACTACGTTATTAGGTCTCTTTTTTGAATGAGAACCCATTGCAAACAAGGGCGTCTCATATTTTTTACAAATAGCTTCCACTGGCGTCACATTTTCGAAAACTGTGATGTTATTCTTTTTGTTTAAAAATATTGCATCTGGTTTCTTTAGAACGTAAAGATCTTTAAGCAAATTCCGCACTAATTCAGATGTTTTGCGGCCCCAAAAGAATGCAGCACGTTTGGGGCCCTCAACCAGCTGAGGCTCTCTTGACGTAAGAACTTTTTTACCTTTTCGTGTGGTCGCTTTCCTAGAAAATAAGCACAGAATTACATTAATACAATTGCCACAGTGCCTTTTTGCGATTTACTTACACCACACGTTTAATAACAGACATTTTATACTCGTTTTTGGCACTTCTTTTATAACCAAAATACGAAAACAACACGTGTCTCCTAACCTTAAAATCAAGAATGTCAATCATAGATTATAGATGTCAATGCCAAATCAGAGAGTCAATATTAGGAAATAAATTTAATTTTTACATCATTTTATTACTTAATTAATAAAAATAAGACCAATTTTGATATAATTTATTAAAAAAGGCAGTTAATAATTTGGTAAATTTATTTTTATATTAAATTGACTGTTTAAAATTAGTATCATAGGTAATTAGTATTTTCTGATTGGTACCTACTGGTTGAATTCATTAGTGGCGCAAAATTTGATTCAAATGTGTGTTCAAGTCTTCACTTCAGGGAGTTTTATTTTTTCTGTATAATCAAAATAATCAATTATCAACAACGATTTATTTAAAAAAGTTACATAAACGTTTCGTAAATATATTAATATGAGTTAGATATTTCATAAATAACACAAATTTACAATAATAAATACATATTGTCCTCAACCACATAATATAGAGGTTAAAAAATACTGTTTATTTTATATAATATCATAAAATGGAATGTAAATTATACATCAATAATAGAAATAAACTAAAATATAACCGATATTGTACAATTTGAACATTATTAACAGCTAAATATTAGTCAACATTAAAAATAACGATGGTTAGGCACAACTTTTAAAATGGCTCGCGAAATGCAATAAAAAAATACATACAATATTTATGAATCGTGAACAGATAATTTAGTGAAAATGTTGCGATACAATTAACGTATAACATGGACCGGTAACGTAGAATTTTTCGCCATTATTCGTAACAGAATTTTTTCCTCCAAGTCTTTGGTAACTTCGTGCCAAACGCATTTCCCTATAATCGGGGCCTCTTCAAGGGGAGATTTAAAGACAACCAACAAAGACAAACATGCACCATCGGCGCCTTCTTTACCACCATGCTCCACCTAGTTAAAATAGATATAAAACACACTCTGAAAGATTAGAGCCGATAAGAGCATGAAAATGGTCCCCATAATAATGAGTATAACTTCACCAAAAATTAGGAATTCAATAAGTTATCTAAAAAAATTTTTATTGTTCTTTGAACTTAATATAATAAATCATAACGTTTAGGATTAGTTACTCTTCTATTGTAGACAAACTTAGACATTTTTTTGACCACCAAAATAATCATAATTAATTACTAAAATGATCTTAAATATTATGAATTATTAGAATATGTATATGGAGGTCATTTTCGTACTCTTATCGATCTCACTTCCTCGAAAACTTACATTTAAAAGACCGTGAGGTCTGTGAGGGGCCACTTCGGCCCCAAATATCTCAATCATAAACCTTCTTAGCGTAGAATAAATCGATTTCGCAGGGTGAACTTCACAGGTGGGCAAATGAAATGTGGTGCGTTCGCTTAAAAGTACATGGAGGCGATTTGAGGACCTTTTTTTGGTTACCACTAGCAATCTCAAAAGTAACTTGGTGTGAGGCTTCAAGAGGGGCAACTGGTCCTTATGCCACGTCTTGTCTTTCAAAGAACGGGCCTGCTTGTACTGTCTATTAAAAAAAAAAGATAAATATTAAAACGTCTCTCCTAACAATCATATAAGTAAATCTTAAATATGTATTCCATAATTTTCATGTTAAAGACTAATAATCAGCAAATGTGTTATTGAAATAATCAATGTTAAAAAAAATGGTCAAGGGTCCCAACTTGAATCAAACACCATCTTATCATTCTGAAAAAAATATGTATGGGAGCATTAAAAAATTATCTATGAATTAAATCAAAGTAAAAAAAAGTGGTCTTAAATAAAAAGGGCGTTCAAAATTAACTTATCATTCATTAATTAAAGTGACATGTGCGACTTATTTCGTGTTTAAAAATGGATTTTGCTGCTCAAGAACTGGCAAGTAAAGACTCCACATTTTGGGTAAGACAGAAAGATTGATTTTAAAAGTTTAAAAAACTTTTTCTATGCAAAATAAATACCTACAGAACAATGCAGACTTGTGGAGGCAGTTTATCCAGTATGAGGAGGACTTTAAGAAAGTTATAAAACAACGCGAAATGCAAAGGATTCCGTTCCACCACCAGTCCCCTCAAGTATGTAGAAACAATGAAAAAAAAAATGACAATATTTACAGAAAAAAAATAAACGTTTTAGATACTGTTTCGTAATGAACTTATCGCGTATTTAAAACAGACGGCAACGCAAAAGAAAATGAGCCATTCTTGTTTACATTTAGCAGTCTATTTACTTGATATTTTTATGGATAATCACGACATTGTACCGCATTATCTTCAACTTGTATGCAACGTTTGTCTACTAATTGCAGGTTTGAAAAAAATTATATTTTACAAACATTTACCACACAATTTTAGTATTTAATAAATAGAGACTAACAATTATAAAACATTCAAATTCGTAAGTCGAGATTCTCAAGTTTTCTTTTAGTTACCAAATTAATAATTACATACTTTATTGAAATCACTGCAATTGGTGCATAAGAAAATAATATTCTATTTATATTGTACTATTATAATGTTAGAGATGTTTATCCTAAAAATGTGAGTGAGATTCATTATGCTTATCGTCCCTACGTTTTACTCTCAGCGAAATTCGAAGAATGTGCTCAAAAAATCCCCAAAATCGCCGACATGAACGCTTTAGTAAAAAATCGTTACTCTAGACAAGAATACAAATCAGTAGAGATATTGATACTGAATTTTTTCTTTGGATACATCATGTTTCCCACTGCTGCACATTACACGTACTATTATATGCAGGCCTTGATCAGTCCTGAAGATATGCAATATTTCTCAGGGAATTCCAGGGAATTACTCTTTGAACTTAATGAATCTATCAAGATTTATTTGGAATGTACAATAGACGGTAGGTAAAGTTTATGAAGTAAATTCAGCCAATACACATAGGTAAACTTAAAATTTTCAGATATTCATTTTATGCAATTGTACCCCCCTTCCCAGTTGGCAGCTTCAATCCTGAGTGCTGCCAGGACCAAAGTGGGACTACCTTGTTGGACTCCTGCTTTAGAAAACTTAACAGAGTACAGATGGGAACAGTTACAGCATAGTCTTACAGATATATTAAAGTAGGTTTAAAGGAACTGTTAAATCCCTAAAAGTAAACTAATATTTATTGTAGGGGCCAAACATCAGGTTGTATTCACTGTGAAGAGTTCAAATCTGCTTAAGTAAAATAGCTGTTACTTAAAACACTTTTAGAGTAATTATTAAGTTTTGTTTACCCATTGGACCTTTTTAGTATAAAAATAAATTAGTTCTTAAGAGAAGTTCTAAGCTTACTTGGCTCTATCAATGAGATGTTTGATGTCTTTAGCTCTTAGGGTGACTTCATCCAGATTTGCAATCCATTTTGCTTGTAAAGATTCCTTGTCAGCCTGTGAAGGTGTTTTTAGTGTCCCATCTATCACTATGCCAGTTAAAACAAAGCGTATCCATGAGCCTCCTGCACATTCAACAAGTAATAATGTAGTGCAGTCTATTAAGAGACCTGTCTCTTCTCTGACTTCCCTTTTGGCTGCCTCAATTATGGACTCATTTTTTTCCATTCGACCTGCAGGCAAATACCTACAGAGACTTAAAAAATGATACTACACAGGTGTAATAAACTCACCATTTTCCAGCACAAGACTGTTTAGCTTCTTGCATCATTAAAATTTCGTCTGCATCGTTCAAAATAACGGTGGCAACAATATAAGTGATGGTTTCTCCAACGATGGGTTTGTAATTTGGATTAACTGTTGGAGCTACTCCTTGAGACTCCATCACTGAAATTTGTTCCTCTAAAGTAAAATCGCATATTTCGTCGTCGTCAAAGTCCAAGGCAAGCCCCTTAAGCACTTTTTCCACAGCTATTTCAACAGAATCTGGCATCTTTAATTTGGACCTTGTTAAAAAACACAAGCGTATTAATATTCAGTTTACTTAAATGACGATTAAAAGCACTTCATTGAAATTTTCATTTATTGCACAGTTCACAAATAAAATTACGTAGAAATAACACTCAAATGAAAGTTACAAATCTAAAACAATTGTCTTGAATGAAATTAATTTCCATTTTCTAACCCTAAAGCAAACTTGACGTAATAGATTATGGACAAGTTGTTGTCCCAGCATTTTGTTAATTAATGACTAATTACGCAAAGCACAACCACACCTTTAATTTTGTGGTTTCATTTTTCAAATTTAACGTATTACTGACAAGCACAACGCGAAAGCTATTTTTAAACTTTTTGTTGACCTTGTTATTATTTATTTTTGTTATTAAACTATAAAAAAAATAGCGAAATATACGTACGTTTTTTATTTCCTTTCTATGAAGTAACATACTGGTTTCACTCGCGTAAGGAATGAAGACATTAGAAAGAAAGTAAATTGTTTCAATTTAATTCAACTTCATATTTTATACATAAATATATAGTTCAATAGGTTGTCCGTCTACTTTTTGTGATAGTTCATTAGTAGCTTCTTTGTGACCTTCGTTCTAACCTAAAATTTTTGACGTTTGTGAAAATAAGCCAGTGAAATTTGAATTTATAAGAAAAAAGTCAAAAAATAAACAAATTTTGATGTTGACAGCTTCGTCAGTTATCAGTTTTTCAGGTTTATCTCATAATCAGTGCAGCTAGTTTCGTTTTGTATTGTTTGAAAAGCCATGAATAGCACTTTCGAGACTGTTGATCTGCCAGTAATGTATCGTTTTTGTAGAACTTGAAAAAAGAACCTGAAAAATGAGGAGATCTGAGGATTATCAGAATCATATTATGGTTCTTCGTAACAGGGAAATTAGAGGATCGTACAGGAATTATTTGAAAAAGAAATTCCACTTCAATGAATCTTTGATTAGCAGGTTAGGTTTAGAGAAAGAACTAGAAGGGCATCAAGGTTGTGTGAATTGTCTGCAATGGTCGTCAGATGGAAGGTAAATTCTTATATTTCAAATTTATAGTTATATTTATTTGCTTATTACAAGCTGATAATTATAGGATATTGGCATCAGGCTCCGATGACACCAATGTGATGATTTGGGATCCTTTCACACACAAGCATCTAAAAACAGTACCCACACCTCATATTGGCAATATATTCTCTGTCAAGGTAACTTGATCATAGTTCTTAAATAGCTTACTGGAAATTCAAAATTGAAACTGTTTTCTTTTGAAAGCTTCTAGGCAGTGACGAGTCCTTGGTTGCAACAGCAGCTGGTGACTGTAGGGTGATGGTACAGGCCATGGAGCAGGCCTTTATGAGGCAAACACCTCATTTAGACTGTGGTTGTCATGTAGGTAGAGTTAAAAGACTTGCCAGGGCTCCTGACCAACCTCTCCTGTTTTGGTCCGGTGGAGAAGATGGACTCTCCATGTAACTGCCCCTCTTTTGCCCGAATTTATATTATTAAACGTGTGTCTTTTTAGTCAGTATGATATGAGGGAGCCTCATGAATGTTTGGCCAGAAGCAAGGTGTTTATAGACTTGAGTTACACACGAGAGATTAAATGCATAGCTGTCAATCCTACAAAGCCCTATTTGATCGCTATTGGGGCAAACGATTGTTTTGTAAGACTCTTTGACAGAAGGATGGTCAGAACGAACCAGTACAGGGTAATTGTTAATTAAAACTGACTTCTTTCAGTACTTTTTGCATATATGACTATTGTAGCCTAATCACACGTACGATTCTCGAAAACGTGCGCCCTCTCAGGTGCACGATCCCAATTGCGTGGAGTTCTATGCGCCAGGACACCTTTCGAAAGAGGAGTCTGGAATCTACGACGCAGGAAGTTCGGACGACGATGATGATATGAGAAACAACTTGTCTACCACCTATATCGATTTTAATAGCGCCGGTACTGAAATGTTGGTCAATATGGGGGGTGAACAGATTTATTTGTTCGACTTGAACCGCCCCAGGAGCCCAAAGGAGCTTCGGGTACCCGACTATGCCCTCAAAGCTTGTAAAAACGTTTCAAACAAGAGCTGCTGCTGTAGAGTAAGGAGTTTGGGTTTTATGTTCAAAATAATTGGTTTCTATAAGAAAATTTTTTTCAGAATGGAATTTCTGTAAAGATGAAAAATATAGATAGCTACAATAAGCGTATTAGTAAACAACCATGTGCCTGTGATTATCTAAATAGAGCAAAAATATTTTTTCAAAGAAAATGGTAAGTCCCTACTTACTTTTTAATAACAAATTAACACCAGTTTTATTTTTCTAAGGGCTGTGGAATCAATAAGACACTTATTTTGCTTCCTAAAGTCTATGACTTTTATTTTCGGGGCTGTGGAAGCAATAAAACATTTATTTTATTCTCTAGTGTATACAATTTTTATTTTTAAGGATTGGAGACGTCTATTGCGCTGCCCGAGACTATCTTCAGGTAATCGAGATGTGTCCAGATAGATTGGAGGCTTATATCGGTCTTGTGAACTGTTTCCTGTCCCTCAAGTGGTTGGATGAGGCTATTGCATGGCTCCTCTATGTAAAAGATATGAAACCGGACCTGGCCAACGACGAGGAGTTCAAAGCTCTGCACACAGAAGTGGTCACCCTAAAAAATAACTTTAAAAGGAAGGAAGAGGGTGACAAATACTTTAAGAACTTTAAAAAGATAGGGAGCAGGGAAATGGCGTTAAAGACAAACGCTAAGGACTTTGAACTTCGTTTCCTGGGACATTGCAATACTACAACTGATATTAAAGAAGCAAGCTTTTTGGGTGAGCTGGAGAGATGTGTTTCCTCTCCGTAATTCCAAATAAAACGGAGTTTATTTTAATTTCTCAATTATTTGGTTTGTTTAGGAGAGGATGGGAATTACATTTGTTCTGGTTCGGACGACGGGATTATTTTTATATGGAATAAAAAGACGACAAACCTGGTAAACGCACTTTGGGGAGATGTCTCCATAGTCAATTGTGTCCAGCCTCATCCTAGTTCTTGTCTCATAGCTTCGAGCGGCATTGATTCTGTAGTTAAGCTATGGTCGCCATCTGGAGAGGTGATTCCCTATTTGATTTTTACTTATGTATAAGGGTTGTTTTTGTAATAATCTTTATATTAATTTTAGGATGAAGCAGAGACAAACACACGTGTCGTTAAGGATCTTTGGCTGGCAGTGGAAGCAAATCAGCAGAGGATGACCAAAGACCCTTTTGAGATAATGCTGACCAACATAGGATATCGTATGAGTCCCGCGGAGGGTCAGGGGATGCCCACCTGTCGAACCACTTAACACTAACTGCTGATAAATACTGCGAAAAAGAATATTTTTTAATTTAGTTACGTTATCCTTTTTTTATTGTTGTTATCTTCGTCAATTTCTTCACGTATTTAATAAAGACAGCAAAAAACAATAGTTTTTAGTTGCGTACCTTACAATTATTTTTATACACATAAGCAAGCATATACATATAAAAGAACATATTACCATGTTTATTTTTTCTGTTTTAGGTTTTTAAGTGCACGTTGATAATAATTATACGATACTTACTGTTGTTGCCGTCATTTTTTTTTTTCTTTTTTGAATTAGGAATCTATTAAGACTTGCGTGCCTAATGCCAGATTTCTTTTGTCTTTAATTCTTTCATTTGTTTAGAATATTTTTTCATTTCTAAAACTTTTTGATTGTGCCTCGTATTTAGTTGTAAGTTATACAGCCCGCTGTAATTAATTAATTGCTGTTTAATTAACGTCATTAGATTTAACCAATGTAAATAACGATCCTGTTGTTAACGTAAAATAATATTTAGGTAATATTTTGCTCATGTGATTTGAACTACAGTTACTGTAAATATTTCAGATTAATAAAAATTTTAAATGGGTGCTAAATACTTTTTTTGTTTATTTCTTGCCTAATAGTTCCCTTTTTTCAATTTTGAGAGGAATAATAGTAATTTATTAAGCTTTAAATTGCATACATTCATTACAAATATTCAAATTTTTTTTTTTTGTAGTTATAATTTTATTNGATTCTAAATTGTTTTTTCTCTTAAAACCATTTGAAAAAACGAATAAGAAAATATGTAATTGTCGTCGCGTAGTTTTAATGGTGTTATAAAGTTTCAGGGAGATGTTACCAGCAATTTCTCTAAATCCAAATTAAAATACATGTACATAGACAAGATATCTTTGACTTTGAGCGGTTTTAATGCGTATTTTTTAATACGATTACGATTCGAAAAACTTTTTCTACTATTGAACTCTGTAGCAAAGCGGATAACTGGATGTTTTACGAGTGAATTATATTCAATTATAGAATGCTCGGTAATTTGACTTCTTTGTGGGGAAAAAGAACACTGGGCTGATTCTAAACGGTTTTTTCTCTTAAAACCATTTGAAAAAACGAACAAGAAAATCTGTAATTGTCGTCGCGTAGTTTTAATGGTGTTATAAAGTTTCAGGGAGATGTTACCAGCAATTTCTCTAAATCCAAATTAAAATACATGTACATAGACAAGATATCTTTGACTTTGAGCGGTTTTAATGCGTATTTTTTAATACGATTACGATTCGAAAAACTTTTTCTACTATTGAACTCAGTAGCAAAGCGGATAACTGGATGTTTTACGAGTGAATTATATTCAATTATAGAGTGCTGGGTAATTTGACTTCTTTGTGGGGAAAAAGAACACTGGGCTGATTCTAAATTGTTTTTTCTCTTAAAACCATTTGAAAAAACGAATAAGAAAATATGTAATTGTCGTCGCGTAGTTTTAATGGTGTTATAAAGTTTCAGGGAGATGTTACCAGCAATTTCTCTAAATCCAAATTAAAATACATGTACATAGACAAGATATCTTTGACTTTGAGCGGTTTTAATGCGTATTTTTTAATACGATTACGATTCGAAAAACTTTTTCTACTATTGAACTCAGTAGCAAAGCGGATAACTGGATGTTTTACGAGTGAATTATATTCAATTATAGAGTGCTGGGTAATTTGACTTCTTTGTGGGGAAAAAGAACACTGGGCTGATTCTAAATTGTTTTTTCTCTTAAAACCATTTGAAAAAACGAATAAGAAAATATGTAATTGTCGTCGCGTAGTTTTAATGGTGTTATAAAGTTTCAGGGAGATGTTACCAGCAATTTCTCTAAATCTAAATTAAAATACATGTACATAGACAAGATATCTTTGACTTTGAGCGGTTTTAATGCGTATTTTTTAATACGATTAAGATTCGAAAAACTTTTTCTACTATTGAACTCAGTAGCAAAGCGGATAACTGGATGTTTTACGAGTGAATTATATTCAATTATAGAATGCTCGATGGTTTGACTTTATTATGGGAAAAAGAACACTGGACCGATTCTAAACGCTTTTGTCTCTTAAATGCATTTGAAAAAACGAACCTGAAAATTCATAATTGTCGTCACGTAGTTCTAATGGCGCTATAAACTTTCCATAAACGACATGACCAGTCTGTACGTCCGCATCTAGTAGCTCAAGTCGGAGGCAGTTACGACAAAAAGGAACGAATAGATACGACGGGTTCGCGGTATCCGATCAAGAAAAGGCATTTGCATAAGTATGCGATCTTGCAGATCGTAAACGTAGGTACCTATATATGAAGTCTCTCTGAAGGTACAGAGGAAAAATGCGCGTTTTTCAAACCGAGAGTGGCCAAACCAGATCCGGTCGTAATGAAAGGGTAATTACCGGACGCCGAGTTAGTAGTTGTTGCATCGCGATGGCAACAAGCTCATGTACGTTTCATGTATGTATGTGCATTGCGGGAACGGTTTTTGTTGCCGCCATAGCCGCAGCCATCGTTGCATTTCTGCGAAAGCAAAAAACCATCTCGCCATCTCGATCTGAAGAACTGATGAACCGGTGGATTGCGGTGCATCGAACGCACAACCCGAGTTCCTTTTAGATTGCAACGTTGTCGAACGGCCACCTTTGGTTTTTTTCTTCTGGTCGAAGACCGTTCGCGCCACTAGAAACTCTCAAACTGACCGTTCTCGTTGCTATGAATCGTCTCTCTCAATCGTCAATACGACATTTAAGTTTGATTCTGTTTCCCCAAAAGAAATAGCCATTTCGCAAAAGCGCCAGAAACCTCTGGCAAATACAGATTGATCGTAGTAAACTGCGACAACATCTTTCGCCATCTTGAACACAATATTTAACGTTAATTTTACCATTCCAAATGTTCCCAAACATTCTAGTAGCTTCTGAATTAAATTACGTACGATATTATTTAATCTTAAACGTAATATTGAATTTTATTTTTACCTCCCCAAACGAAATGGTCACTTGCCAGAAACCTCTGACTGATCGTTTGATGTACCATTAAGCTACAAATCATATTTCTCGACCTTAAACGCAATATTTACCATTATTTTTACCTTGTTTGTAAAGGAATTCTACCTTTCCTCATTGAAATTGCAGGATTGCGCTTTTTACCAAAAAATGGCACCTAATCTTTGCAAAAGTGAAAGAAACATACGATCGGAGTAAGTTAATCTTCTTACTTAGTAGTTACGCACTTTTTTACCTTCAAAGGGGGTCCATCTTCATTTTGTTGATATGCCCTCGAGGCCAAGGAACTCCTCAACCGTTGGCGATTTATTTCATACGCCAACGGTGGTGGAGTTACCACTCCTCAATGTAGCGAAATTTTCTTGCAAGAACCTGTACATGTAAAAGAAATAATTATGTTTTACCTCACAATTAATCTTTAATTAGTTCGCCACTTAATTAAACAAAATAAGTATTGGGTAAATAGTTCGTACGACCCTTTCGACTTTACTTTATTTGTAATGTGTTGTTTAGAAACTAGAAACTGTAGCGGATGCTATGACTATTATAGTACACATGCAGAGGAAGTGTCATAATAGTTGTAGCAATGCTATTACGAGAATGTAAAGGTAAGCGAGCTAGAAACTTTCAGAAGTCACGGCCAAGGTGTAGTTAGTGCGTCTACCAGCTAATGAGAATGTTAAGTTCAGGTACGAATTCGTAGGAGATGGTAGCCAAAGAAGCCAGCATGTCGAATCTATTGCGTCTGAGTTATTTTTATCCTGACAGTATGAACCGTATGAAACATTAAAGTGAAACAATTGAAAAATGAAGGCCGCCATTACATTTTTACGAATCGAAATAATTGATGCATTGTTGGGAAAAGAAACAATTGAAAAGTATGCCGCCATTACTTTCTTGCGAGAGAAGTAGCCAATAGTAGGACGCTCAGAAGCGGCCATTATCTTCTTGAGCATTGTTATAAAAAGTAACAATCGAAAGTCGAGGGCCGCCATTACGAAGATCCGTGAGAATTTCAGAGTTACACGTGGGATTGCGTTGAATAATTGGAGATGTACATATATAACAAACAAATTCACGGATGTGTCTTGACTTTTAAGTTCCTTTATTGTTTTCATACGTGGTAACGGAAATGACTACAAATTCACGTGATTTAACTATTCAATGTTCGTGAAAACTATTTAATGGAACGAACGTTTATTATTAAGATTTTAACAAATATGTCTAAGTTATAGGGATTATTAAAATGTTCAGAAAAAAAATGCCTTTCATTCATTGGGGTCTTTGAAACCGACGCCGGAGTGCATTAACCCCGCAGCTTATTCTCTAACGTCCACATTTAGCCTTGGGTCGGTCTGACAACTATCTTTGATTACCATTAGCATGAAGGAGCACCAATCTGCATATATACACACACCAAATACATATACGTACATATATATATATAAAAATATATTTAATATGTAAATAGAAGGTGTGCCCGTTAGTGTGTCCACACTCAGCCAGTCTCAAATGAATTTAATGAATTATTTGTCAAACAACTGCCCACTAATGGGACCGGTACCAGTTACCGGAAACCATTTGTTTGTTTTACTCACTTGTTTCGCAACTGACTGTAGATACATGCATTTATTTTTTTCCATCTTCTTCGGTAAATATCAGAAAGTAAGCGCGACAATCTTTTGTGGCAAGTTTAATAATCCTGGGATAGATTTAGAACCGATAATCCTCGGCTACTTTGCCATTTTTCTTTTTTAATTTTTGGACGAACAAACTGATCTACACGAAAATGTAGAAAATTTTCATCGACAGACGCGCGAAGTAACTTGAGAATGTTGAATAAATAATAGATAAACGTTTTAGATAAAGGAATTTTATAGAAGACGAGCGAGAGATCGATTTAGGTACCCATGTATGTAGGTGTAGAGTAAATAATGATGTTTAGCACTCTCAGGTCTGCGTCCATCAAGGTTACTTAGACAAAATGAACAACCGAAAATTATTATTTATAGTGCCCAGGTCGTCCTTCATCGAAATTTCCGTGAAATGTTATTGCCCTTAGTCTAAACCACGTGCATTACATACACTCAGACATTCACATGTACAAATGTACATGTTTCAACGTCATCCTCATCATGACCGTTCAATTTTTTCCGGATCATACATATACAGGATGATTCAAACCGTAATTGTCCTCATACTTACTCACATTAATTCCTTGGAAGAATAATAGGCGGCCATTACCTTTTGAGCATTGTTTTGAGTAGCGGCCATTACTGTCTGAGACATTGTTGTATGAAGAGCGGCCACTATCTTTTGAGCATTATTGAGAAAAGAAACAATTGGTAGACGAGTAGCGGCCATTACTGTTTGAGACATTGTTACCCAAAGAAACAGTTGGCAGATGAAGAGCGGCCATTATCTTTTGAGCATTGTTGGGAAAAGAAACAATTGGTGTAGGAGTAGCGGCTATTACTGTCTGAGAAATTGTTGTATGAAGAGCGGCCATTATCTTTTAAGCATTGTTGGGAAATTAAACAATTGGTAGACGACCAGCGGCCATTACTGTTTGAGACATTGTTACCCAAAGAAACAGTTGGCAGATGAAGAGCGGCCATTATCTTTTGAGCATTGTTGGGAAAAGAAATGACTGGCGCAGGAGTAGCGGCCATTACTGTCTGAGACATTGTTGTATGAAGGGTGGCCATTATCTTTTGAGCATTGTTGGGAAAAGAAACAATTAGTGTAGGAGTAGCGGCCATTACTGTCTGAGACATTGTTGTATGAAGNAAGTCCCTACTTACTTTTTAATAACAAATTAACACCAGTTTTATTTTTCTAAGGGCTGTGGAATCAATAAGACACTTATTTTGCTTCCTAAAGTCTATGACTTTTATTTTCGGGGCTGTGGAAGCAATAAAACATTTATTTTATTCTCTAGTGTATACAATTTTTATTTTTAAGGATTGGAGACGTCTATTGCGCTGCCCGAGACTATCTTCAGGTAATCGAGATGTGTCCAGATAGATTGGAGGCTTATATCGGTCTTGTGAACTGTTTCCTGTCCCTCAAGTGGTTGGATGAGGCTATTGCATGGCTCCTCTATGTAAAAGATATGAAACCGGACCTGGCCAACGACGAGGAGTTCAAAGCTCTGCACACAGAAGTGGTCACCCTAAAAAATAACTTTAAAAGGAAGGAAGAGGGTGACAAATACTTTAAGAACTTTAAAAAGATAGGGAGCAGGGAAATGGCGTTAAAGACAAACGCTAAGGACTTTGAACTTCGTTTCCTGGGACATTGCAATACTACAACTGATATTAAAGAAGCAAGCTTTTTGGGTGAGCTGGAGAGATGTGTTTCCTCTCCGTAATTCCAAATAAAACGGAGTTTATTTTAATTTCTCAATTATTTGGTTTGTTTAGGAGAGGATGGGAATTACATTTGTTCTGGTTCGGACGACGGGATTATTTTTATATGGAATAAAAAGACGACAAACCTGGTAAACGCACTTTGGGGAGATGTCTCCATAGTCAATTGTGTCCAGCCTCATCCTAGTTCTTGTCTCATAGCTTCGAGCGGCATTGATTCTGTAGTTAAGCTATGGTCGCCATCTGGAGAGGTGATTCCCTATTTGATTTTTACTTATGTATAAGGGTTGTTTTTGTAATAATCTTTATATTAATTTTAGGATGAAGCAGAGACAAACACACGTGTCGTTAAGGATCTTTGGCTGGCAGTGGAAGCAAATCAGCAGAGGATGACCAAAGACCCTTTTGAGATAATGCTGACCAACATAGGATATCGTATGAGTCCCGCGGAGGGTCAGGGGATGCCCACCTGTCGAACCACTTAACACTAACTGCTGATAAATACTGCGAAAAAGAATATTTTTTAATTTAGTTACGTTATCCTTTTTTTATTGTTGTTATCTTCGTCAATTTCTTCACGTATTTAATAAAGACAGCAAAAAACAATAGTTTTTAGTTGCGTACCTTACAATTATTTTTATACACATAAGCAAGCATATACATATAAAAGAACATATTACCATGTTTATTTTTTCTGTTTTAGGTTTTTAAGTGCACGTTGATAATAATTATACGATACTTACTGTTGTTGCCGTCATTTTTTTTTTTCTTTTTTGAATTAGGAATCTATTAAGACTTGCGTGCCTAATGCCAGATTTCTTTTGTCTTTAATTCTTTCATTTGTTTAGAATATTTTTTCATTTCTAAAACTTTTTGATTGTGCCTCGTATTTAGTTGTAAGTTATACAGCCCGCTGTAATTAATTAATTGCTGTTTAATTAACGTCATTAGATTTAACCAATGTAAATAACGATCCTGTTGTTAACGTAAAATAATATTTAGGTAATATTTTGCTCATGTGATTTGAACTACAGTTACTGTAAATATTTCAGATTAATAAAAATTTTAAATGGGTGCTAAATACTTTTTTTGTTTATTTCTTGCCTAATAGTTCCCTTTTTTCAATTTTGAGAGGAATAATAGTAATTTATTAAGCTTTAAATTGCATACATTCATTACAAATATTCAAATTTTTTTTTTTTGTAGTTATAATTTTATTGGAGATTTTTTAAATTGTTCCTAAACATTTTTGGTATCTATCCTTACTACTTTTTTTAAATAAATTAATTAACAGAAGACTACTGTTTA
>NW_020438860.1:203871-291600 GCF_000699045.2 Agrilus planipennis | reverse complement strand
ATTGTTGTATGAAGAGCGGCCATTATCTTTTAAGCATTGTTGGGAAATGAAACAATTGGTAGACGACCAGCGGCCATTACTGTTTGAGACATTGTTACCCAAAGAAACAGTTGGCAGATGAAGAGCGGCCATTATCTTTTGAGCATTGTTGGGAAAAGAAATGACTGGCGCAGGAGTAGCGGCCATTACTGTCTGAGACATTGTTGTATGAAGGGTGGCCATTATCTTTTGAGCATTGTTGGGAAAAGAAACAATTAGTGTAGGAGTAGCGGCCATTACTGTCTGAGACATTGTTGTATGAAGAGCGGCCATTATCTTTTAAGCATTGTTGGGAAATGAAACAATTGGTAGACGACCAGCGGCCATTACTGTTTGAGACATTGTTACCCAAAGAAACAGTTGGCAGATGAAGAGCGGCCATTATCTTTTGAGCATTGTTGGGAAAAGAAACAATTGGTGTAGGAGTAGCGGCTATTACTGTCTGAGAAATTGTTGTATGAAGAGCGGCCATTATCTTTTAAGCATTGTTGGGAAATTAAACAATTGGTAGACGACCAGCGGCCATTACTGTTTGAGACATTGTTACCCAAAGAAACAGTTGGCAGATGAAGAGCGGCCATTATCTTTTGAGCATTGTTGGGAAAAGAAATGACTGGCGCAGGAGTAGCGGCCATTACTGTCTGAGACATTGTTGTATGAAGGGTGGCCATTATCTTTTGAGCATTGTTGGGAAAAGAAACAATTAGTGTAGGAGTAGCGGCCATTACTGTCTGAGACATTGTTGTATGAAGAGCGGCCATTATCTTTTAAGCATTGTTGGGAAATGAAACAATTGGTAGACGACCAGCGGCCATTACTGTTTGAGACATTGTTACCGAAAGAAACAGTTGGCAGATGAAGAGCGGCCATTATCTTTTGAGCATTATTGAGAAAAGAAACAATTGGTATACGAGTAGCGGCCATTACTGTTTGAGACATTGTTATCCAAAGAAGCAATTGATAGATGAAGTTGCGTTTTAAGCATTGCTGTGAGTAGAAATAATCGACAAAGAAAAGAATTAACTTTTTGAATATTATCTCTAGGACAAATAAAAGTTTACCCTCAAAATAGTCACGTATTCGTTTACGAATTACAAAAAATTTATATGGGAGTTAAAAGATATTGAACGCTAAGTTGTTCGTCCTCTAAGTACGTATATCGCAGCTTTCAGCAGTTATAGCGTGCAAGTTCCCGCTTTCTGCATCTCTTGCGGCGGCATTGGTGGAAAGGACCTCGACTTCCATGGGTCATCGTACCCGTAGCCGCGGTCGTAGGCAACCTTCCTCCTGAAGAATAGAACAAACAAACGTCTTACGCAACGTGTATCGACTCCACCTGAGTCCAGTCTCTGTCTCGTTTCACATTTTTTTCCTGTCTTCTTTTTTTTTCTCAAGTTGCAAGATATGTTTGTCAAATAAATACCTCGCATAGTTGTGTGTTGGGCTAAATCAATTTTTAAAATTGCTTTTCGTA
The DNA here is from genome assembly GCF_000699045.2 of Agrilus planipennis. Lineage (NCBI taxonomy): Eukaryota > Metazoa > Arthropoda > Insecta > Coleoptera > Buprestidae > Agrilus > Agrilus planipennis. The sequence goes on along the minus strand of NW_020438860.1, from coordinate 290,087 downwards.
TTTTCCTTAGCTTTTGGAGCAAATTTTCCTGAGTTTGTCAATCTCAATCTTGGATAACACGATGTTGCGTCTATCTGTTAAAGGACTTGATTCTGTTAGACTATGAGAATGATCCCTTATATCTATCTATTTTGATAACTCAATTATTTTGGTATGTTGTGGCATTCCTGCCAAATTGTTTGTATTTCCCAATATTATCAACAATATGAAATATTTGTGCCAATAGTAATTGGAAAAATACAAAACAATTGGCTTGTTTACGTATTGATTCTAAATGCCATAAATTATTTTAAAGTTAATAATTTTTTTTTTTGGAAAACTTATTAATCTCCCTGTTATCTCCTTGATGTTAATCCCTTTGTACATAATACTTATTTCCGTATTCCATTAAATACGTACTTGCGGTTTTCCCTTAACTACTTGGTTTGTTAACGTAAATATGTGAACCATTTGCCTTAGGATTTTGACGCAGTTTTGACTGTTCATTCTCAAAGCGTTGAAAATTAAGAACAATAATTATTTTCAAGAGCAGACAGACGCTAATGATTGTCCCTGATTTTACCTTCGCGAAGGTTCATAGCCATAACGTGATTGCCAGATTTCACTTTCGATTTCGATTCTTTGTAAAGCCTTAATTTTGATAAAAGGGAAAACATACTTTAATAAATAAATATAAATTTAACATCGAAAGCTACTAACATTATTGTATAAACTTATTATCACAGAAAAGTTAAAAAAAAATGCGACGGTTTTAAAATCTATTAAAACAACGGCTGGACGGAGATATCAACGATGGGTCGAGAAAGTAATAAAAACGTTTCAAGATAACAATTATACGGTGTTTGGACAGCGTGGTATTGGCCCTAAGGATGTGACAGAAGTTTTCCGAAGAGTAGTCAAATAAAATAATTAAAAAAAAGCTTAATAATAATTAAAAAAAAGAAAATGAAATATTGTACCTAACCTTCTCAACTATTATACGGTTTGCCTACGTACTACGTACCTAGCGCCAAATGGCCCATGTGGCAACGTGGTGGCCCGTGGATGGTTGCCTTAACAGCAGATGAAGAAAAAGGTGAACTTCACGAAAGAACACTCACACAATACTGCAGCAGAGGAGAATCGGCTGAAAGCAGCAGGTTGTTTGCGATGGACGAGGACATCGACAGAGAGGACGTGTTTTGTCCTTTTTCACGGTGCTCGTTTACCGCGGTAGGGTTAATGTCTGACGGAGCCGGCTGACCTTGGTAGAAGGCGAACNGTAGTTATAATTTTATTGGAGATTTTTTAAATTGTTCCTAAACATTTTTGGTAATTATCCTTACTACTTTTTTTTTTAAATAAATTAATTAACAGAAGACTGCGATGTCCATCTCTGTCACAAATAATTTCTGTAGTTTTACAAGGTGTGTCATAAACAGTGACTAATAAATATATAAATTAAGTTAATCGTCTTATATTATTATAAATATTTCAGATTACTAAGAATTTTAAAGTTCTAAATAGTTTGTTTTTCATTTCTTGTTGTGATTTTTTTAAAATTCTGAACGAAAAAGACTCTAACTAGTTTATTTATTTATTTCATTTGTGACAATTTCATATAGATACATTTTATAGTAAACGACCCGAACAAAAGCCGAACAAATAAATAATATGTCGGCATTTTGTTTGTCCTATTAATCGCGACCTTTTTAAACCGGTTAACGGTAATTAATTGTGATATCGAGTGATTTTTTAAGGACTTTTGTGCCTGGATGTCCACTTTATCCCTTTTGAACTTCAGAATCGGCGTTTGGTAAGTTTTTAATTAATCTTTTCCTCATTAATCGCTAATTAATTGAATATATATATTCAATCAGCTGTTTTTGGCAAACAGGCCGATTTTAACAGCAATTTTACTAAATCTAATCAAAATACGTGTAAATAGATAACGTATTTTTGATTTCGAGCGGTTTTAATGCGTATTTTTTAATACGATAAAGATTTGAAAAACTTTTTCTACTATTGAACCCAATAGCAAAGCGGATAACTGGATGTTTTACGAGTGAATTATATTCAATTATAGAGTGCTGGGTAATTTGACTTCTTTGTGGGGAAAAAGAACACTGGGCTGATTCTAAATTGTTTTTTCTCTTAAAACCATTTGAAAAAACGAATAAGAAAATATGTAATTGTCGTCGCGTAGTTTTAATGGTGTTATAAAGTTTCAGGGAGATGTTACCAGCAATTTCTCTAAATCTAAATTAAAATACATGTACATAGACAAGGTATCTTTGACTTTGAGCGGTTTAATGCGTATTTTTTAATACGATTAAGATTCGAAAAACTTTTTCTACTATTGAACTCAGTAGCAAAGCGGATAACTGGATGTTTTACGAGTGAATTATATTCAATTATAGAATGCTCGGTAATTTGACTTCTTTGTGGGGAAAAAGAACACTGGGCTGATTCTAAATTGTTTTTTCTCTTAAAACCATTTGAAAAAACGAATAAGAAAATATGTAATTGTCGTCGCGTAGTTTTAATGGTGTTATAAAGTTTCAGGGAGATGTTACCAGCAATTTCTCTAAATCTAAATTAAAATACATGTACATAGACAAGGTATCTTTGACTTTGAGCGGTTTAATGCGTATTTTTTAATACGATTAAGATTCGAAAAACTTTTTCTACTATTGAACTCAGTAGCAAAGCGGATAACTGGATGTTTTACGAGTGAATTATATTCAATTATAGAATGCTCGGTAATTTGACTTCTTTGTGGGGAAAAAGAACACTGGGCTGATTCTAAATTGTTTTTTCTCTTAAAACCATTTGAAAAAACGAATAAGAAAATATGTAATTGTCGTCGCGTAGTTTTAATGGTGTTATAAAGTTTCAGGGAGATGTTACCAGCAATTTCTCTAAATCTAAATTAAAATACATGTACATAGACAAGGTATCTTTGACTTTGAGCGGTTTAATGCGTATTTTTTAATACGATTAAGATTCGAAAAACTTTTTCTACTATTGAACTCAGTAGCAAAGCGGATAACTGGATGTTTTACGAGTGAATTATATTCAATTATAGAATGCTCGGTAATTTGACTTCTTTGTGGGGAAAAAGAACACTGGGCTGATTCTAAATTGTTTTTTCTCTTAAAACCATTTGAAAAAACGAATAAGAAAATATGTAATTGTCGTCGCGTAGTTTTAATGGTGTTATAAAGTTTCAGGGAGATGTTACCAGCAATTTCTCTAAATCTAAATTAAAATACATGTACATAGACAAGGTATCTTTGACTTTGAGCGGTTTAATGCGTATTTTTTAATACGATTAAGATTCGAAAAACTTTTTCTACTATTGAACTCAGTAGCAAAGCGGATAACTGGATGTTTTACGAGTGAATTATATTCAATTATAGAATGCTCGGTAATTTGACTTCTTTGTGGGGAAAAAGAACACTGGGCTGATTCTAAATTGTTTTTTCTCTTAAAACCATTTGAAAAAACGAATAAGAAAATATGTAATTGTCGTCGCGTAGTTTTAATGGTGTTATAAAGTTTCAGGGAGATGTTACCAGCAATTTCTCTAAATCTAAATTAAAATACATGTACATAGACAAGGTATCTTTGACTTTGAGCGGTTTAATGCGTATTTTTTAATACGATTAAGATTCGAAAAACTTTTTCTACTATTGAACTCAGTAGCAAAGCGGATAACTGGATGTTTTACGAGTGAATTATATTCAATTATAGAATGCTCGGTAATTTGACTTCTTTGTGGGGAAAAAGAACACTGGGCTGATTCTAAATTGTTTTTTCTCTTAAAACCATTTGAAAAAACGAATAAGAAAATATGTAATTGTCGTCGCGTAGTTTTAATGGTGTTATAAAGTTTCAGGGAGATGTTACCAGCAATTTCTCTAAATCTAAATTAAAATACATGTACATAGACAAGGTATCTTTGACTTTGAGCGGTTTAATGCGTATTTTTTAATACGATTAAGATTCGAAAAACTTTTTCTACTATTGAACTCAGTAGCAAAGCGGATAACTGGATGTTTTACGAGTGAATTATATTCAATTATAGAATGCTCGGTAATTTGACTTCTTTGTGGGGAAAAAGAACACTGGGCTGATTCTAAATTGTTTTTTCTCTTAAAACCATTTGAAAAAACGAATAAGAAAATATGTAATTGTCGTCGCGTAGTTTTAATGGTGTTATAAAGTTTCAGGGAGATGTTACCAGCAATTTCTCTAAATCTAAATTAAAATACATGTACATAGACAAGGTATCTTTGACTTTGAGCGGTTTAATGCGTATTTTTTAATACGATTAAGATTCGAAAAACTTTTTCTACTATTGAACTCAGTAGCAAAGCGGATAACTGGATGTTTTACGAGTGAATTATATTCAATTATAGAATGCTCGGTAATTTGACTTCTTTGTGGGGAAAAAGAACACTGGGCTGATTCTAAATTGTTTTTTCTCTTAAAACCATTTGAAAAAACGAATAAGAAAATATGTAATTGTCGTCGCGTAGTTTTAATGGTGTTATAAAGTTTCAGGGAGATGTTACCAGCAATTTCTCTAAATCTAAATTAAAATACATGTACATAGACAAGGTATCTTTGACTTTGAGCGGTTTAATGCGTATTTTTTAATACGATTAAGATTCGAAAAACTTTTTCTACTATTGAACTCAGTAGCAAAGCGGATAACTGGATGTTTTACGAGTGAATTATATTCAATTATAGAATGCTCGGTAATTTGACTTCTTTGTGGGGAAAAAGAACACTGGGCTGATTCTAAATTGTTTTTTCTCTTAAAACCATTTGAAAAAACGAATAAGAAAATATGTAATTGTCGTCGCGTAGTTTTAATGGTGTTATAAAGTTTCAGGGAGATGTTACCAGCAATTTCTCTAAATCTAAATTAAAATACATGTACATAGACAAGGTATCTTTGACTTTGAGCGGTTTAATGCGTATTTTTTAATACGATTAAGATTCGAAAAACTTTTTCTACTATTGAACTCAGTAGCAAAGCGGATAACTGGATGTTTTACGAGTGAATTATATTCAATTATAGAATGCTCGGTAATTTGACTTCTTTGTGGGGAAAAAGAACACTGGGCTGATTCTAAATTGTTTTTTCTCTTAAAACCATTTGAAAAAACGAATAAGAAAATATGTAATTGTCGTCGCGTAGTTTTAATGGTGTTATAAAGTTTCAGGGAGATGTTACCAGCAATTTCTCTAAATCTAAATTAAAATACATGTACATAGACAAGGTATCTTTGACTTTGAGCGGTTTAATGCGTATTTTTTAATACGATTAAGATTCGAAAAACTTTTTCTACTATTGAACTCAGTAGCAAAGCGGATAACTGGATGTTTTACGAGTGAATTATATTCAATTATAGAATGCTCGGTAATTTGACTTCTTTGTGGGGAAAAAGAACACTGGGCTGATTCTAAATTGTTTTTTCTCTTAAAACCATTTGAAAAAACGAATAAGAAAATATGTAATTGTCGTCGCGTAGTTTTAATGGTGTTATAAAGTTTCAGGGAGATGTTACCAGCAATTTCTCTAAATCTAAATTAAAATACATGTACATAGACAAGGTATCTTTGACTTTGAGCGGTTTAATGCGTATTTTTTAATACGATTAAGATTCGAAAAACTTTTTCTACTATTGAACTCAGTAGCAAAGCGGATAACTGGATGTTTTACGAGTGAATTATATTCAATTATAGAATGCTCGGTAATTTGACTTCTTTGTGGGGAAAAAGAACACTGGGCTGATTCTAAATTGTTTTTTCTCTTAAAACCATTTGAAAAAACGAATAAGAAAATATGTAATTGTCGTCGCGTAGTTTTAATGGTGTTATAAAGTTTCAGGGAGATGTTACCAGCAATTTCTCTAAATCTAAATTAAAATACATGTACATAGACAAGGTATCTTTGACTTTGAGCGGTTTAATGCGTATTTTTTAATACGATTAAGATTCGAAAAACTTTTTCTACTATTGAACTCAGTAGCAAAGCGGATAACTGGATGTTTTACGAGTGAATTATATTCAATTATAGAATGCTCGGTAATTTGACTTCTTTGTGGGGAAAAAGAACACTGGGCTGATTCTAAATTGTTTTTTCTCTTAAAACCATTTGAAAAAACGAATAAGAAAATATGTAATTGTCGTCGCGTAGTTTTAATGGTGTTATAAAGTTTCAGGGAGATGTTACCAGCAATTTCTCTAAATCTAAATTAAAATACATGTACATAGACAAGGTATCTTTGACTTTGAGCGGTTTAATGCGTATTTTTTAATACGATTAAGATTCGAAAAACTTTTTCTACTATTGAACTCAGTAGCAAAGCGGATAACTGGATGTTTTACGAGTGAATTATATTCAATTATAGAATGCTCGGTAATTTGACTTCTTTGTGGGGAAAAAGAACACTGGGCTGATTCTAAATTGTTTTTTCTCTTAAAACCATTTGAAAAAACGAATAAGAAAATATGTAATTGTCGTCGCGTAGTTTTAATGGTGTTATAAAGTTTCAGGGAGATGTTACCAGCAATTTCTCTAAATCTAAATTAAAATACATGTACATAGACAAGGTATCTTTGACTTTGAGCGGTTTAATGCGTATTTTTTAATACGATTAAGATTCGAAAAACTTTTTCTACTATTGAACTCAGTAGCAAAGCGGATAACTGGATGTTTTACGAGTGAATTATATTCAATTATAGAATGCTCGGTAATTTGACTTCTTTGTGGGGAAAAAGAACACTGGGCTGATTCTAAATTGTTTTTTCTCTTAAAACCATTTGAAAAAACGAATAAGAAAATATGTAATTGTCGTCGCGTAGTTTTAATGGTGTTATAAAGTTTCAGGGAGATGTTACCAGCAATTTCTCTAAATCTAAATTAAAATACATGTACATAGACAAGGTATCTTTGACTTTGAGCGGTTTAATGCGTATTTTTTAATACGATTAAGATTCGAAAAACTTTTTCTACTATTGAACTCAGTAGCAAAGCGGATAACTGGATGTTTTACGAGTGAATTATATTCAATTATAGAATGCTCGGTAATTTGACTTCTTTGTGGGGAAAAAGAACACTGGGCTGATTCTAAATTGTTTTTTCTCTTAAAACCATTTGAAAAAACGAATAAGAAAATATGTAATTGTCGTCGCGTAGTTTTAATGGTGTTATAAAGTTTCAGGGAGATGTTACCAGCAATTTCTCTAAATCTAAATTAAAATACATGTACATAGACAAGGTATCTTTGACTTTGAGCGGTTTAATGCGTATTTTTTAATACGATTAAGATTCGAAAAACTTTTTCTACTATTGAACTCAGTAGCAAAGCGGATAACTGGATGTTTTACGAGTGAATTATATTCAATTATAGAATGCTCGGTAATTTGACTTCTTTGTGGGGAAAAAGAACACTGGGCTGATTCTAAATTGTTTTTTCTCTTAAAACCATTTGAAAAAACGAATAAGAAAATATGTAATTGTCGTCGCGTAGTTTTAATGGTGTTATAAAGTTTCAGGGAGATGTTACCAGCAATTTCTCTAAATCTAAATTAAAATACATGTACATAGACAAGGTATCTTTGACTTTGAGCGGTTTAATGCGTATTTTTTAATACGATTAAGATTCGAAAAACTTTTTCTACTATTGAACTCAGTAGCAAAGCGGATAACTGGATGTTTTACGAGTGAATTATATTCAATTATAGAATGCTCGGTAATTTGACTTCTTTGTGGGGAAAAAGAACACTGGGCTGATTCTAAATTGTTTTTTCTCTTAAAACCATTTGAAAAAACGAATAAGAAAATATGTAATTGTCGTCGCGTAGTTTTAATGGTGTTATAAAGTTTCAGGGAGATGTTACCAGCAATTTCTCTAAATCTAAATTAAAATACATGTACATAGACAAGGTATCTTTGACTTTGAGCGGTTTAATGCGTATTTTTTAATACGATTAAGATTCGAAAAACTTTTTCTACTATTGAACTCAGTAGCAAAGCGGATAACTGGATGTTTTACGAGTGAATTATATTCAATTATAGAATGCTCGGTAATTTGACTTCTTTGTGGGGAAAAAGAACACTGGGCTGATTCTAAATTGTTTTTTCTCTTAAAACCATTTGAAAAAACGAATAAGAAAATATGTAATTGTCGTCGCGTAGTTTTAATGGTGTTATAAAGTTTCAGGGAGATGTTACCAGCAATTTCTCTAAATCTAAATTAAAATACATGTACATAGACAAGGTATCTTTGACTTTGAGCGGTTTAATGCGTATTTTTTAATACGATTAAGATTCGAAAAACTTTTTCTACTATTGAACTCAGTAGCAAAGCGGATAACTGGATGTTTTACGAGTGAATTATATTCAATTATAGAATGCTCGGTAATTTGACTTCTTTGTGGGGAAAAAGAACACTGGGCTGATTCTAAATTGTTTTTTCTCTTAAAACCATTTGAAAAAACGAATAAGAAAATATGTAATTGTCGTCGCGTAGTTTTAATGGTGTTATAAAGTTTCAGGGAGATGTTACCAGCAATTTCTCTAAATCTAAATTAAAATACATGTACATAGACAAGGTATCTTTGACTTTGAGCGGTTTAATGCGTATTTTTTAATACGATTAAGATTCGAAAAACTTTTTCTACTATTGAACTCAGTAGCAAAGCGGATAACTGGATGTTTTACGAGTGAATTATATTCAATTATAGAATGCTCGGTAATTTGACTTCTTTGTGGGGAAAAAGAACACTGGGCTGATTCTAAATTGTTTTTTCTCTTAAAACCATTTGAAAAAACGAATAAGAAAATATGTAATTGTCGTCGCGTAGTTTTAATGGTGTTATAAAGTTTCAGGGAGATGTTACCAGCAATTTCTCTAAATCTAAATTAAAATACATGTACATAGACAAGGTATCTTTGACTTTGAGCGGTTTAATGCGTATTTTTTAATACGATTAAGATTCGAAAAACTTTTTCTACTATTGAACTCAGTAGCAAAGCGGATAACTGGATGTTTTACGAGTGAATTATATTCAATTATAGAATGCTCGGTAATTTGACTTCTTTGTGGGGAAAAAGAACACTGGGCTGATTCTAAATTGTTTTTTCTCTTAAAACCATTTGAAAAAACGAATAAGAAAATATGTAATTGTCGTCGCGTAGTTTTAATGGTGTTATAAAGTTTCAGGGAGATGTTACCAGCAATTTCTCTAAATCTAAATTAAAATACATGTACATAGACAAGGTATCTTTGACTTTGAGCGGTTTAATGCGTATTTTTTAATACGATTAAGATTCGAAAAACTTTTTCTACTATTGAACTCAGTAGCAAAGCGGATAACTGGATGTTTTACGAGTGAATTATATTCAATTATAGAATGCTCGGTAATTTGACTTCTTTGTGGGGAAAAAGAACACTGGGCTGATTCTAAATTGTTTTTTCTCTTAAAACCATTTGAAAAAACGAATAAGAAAATATGTAATTGTCGTCGCGTAGTTTTAATGGTGTTATAAAGTTTCAGGGAGATGTTACCAGCAATTTCTCTAAATCTAAATTAAAATACATGTACATAGACAAGGTATCTTTGACTTTGAGCGGTTTAATGCGTATTTTTTAATACGATTAAGATTCGAAAAACTTTTTCTACTATTGAACTCAGTAGCAAAGCGGATAACTGGATGTTTTACGAGTGAATTATATTCAATTATAGAATGCTCGGTAATTTGACTTCTTTGTGGGGAAAAAGAACACTGGGCTGATTCTAAATTGTTTTTTCTCTTAAAACCATTTGAAAAAACGAANAAGCTTAATAATAATTAAAAAAAAGAAAATGAAATATTGTACCTAACCTTCTCAACTATTATACGGTTTGCCTACGTACTACGTACCTAGCGCCAAGTGGCCCATGTGGCAACGTGGTGGCCCGTGGATGGTTGCCTTAACAGCAGATGAAGAAAAAGGTGAACTTCACGAAAGAACACTCACACAATACTGCAGCAGAGGAGAATCGGCTGAAAGCAGCAGGTTGTTTGCGATGGACGAGGACATCGACAGAGAGGACGTGTTTTGTCCTTTTTCACGGTGCTCGTTTACCGCGGTAGGGTTAATGTCTGACGGAGCCGGCTGACCTTGGTAGAAGGCGAACGAAATTCTACATATACCGCACCCCGTGGACACGGACTTCTCAACATTGCAGGCACTCAAGGTACCCGTAGGTACTAATGTCAATTTTCATATGTGAGGTACGCAGACGTTGCAACAAGCGATTGCGTTTGAACAAATGTAGACGAAAATGCGATGAAAACTGCTGAAAGTCTGCATAAAAGAAAATGACCATCGTAAGGGAAGGACTTGGACAAAGGACAATTGAATCGGAATCAAACTTAAAATGCTAGAGGAGGTTTTGAAACAGAAAAGAAACAAATTCACATTGCTCAACGCTAAAAGCTGTAGGAATTGAACCAGCTCTAAAAGAGCAAAGGATAATCTCTGAAATTAAACTAAAACCTGTAGGAAGTCGATAATATATCAGGAATGTAATATTGTTCGTCTGCATACAGAGATTCTTCTTGAATGTCCGGTATATTGTCTTCTTAACTAAGTTTTTATAGGAGACTTCAATGATGGGTTAAGAACGAAACCTAATAATAACTATTGAAATTAGGCTTAAAAACTTCTGGGAGATCTTGAAATTGAATAAGTAATAAATTCGAATAGGACAACGGTAATATATCAGGAACAATTCCCAAAAATACCATGGATATTATTGAATGACAGCAAGAGAATGACTGATCATAGGGGAAGCACCCAGGCAAAGAGTGATTATTGAAATTAAAGCTAAAATCTTAAGAAAGACTTTAAGTAGAATAGAGAATAAATTAAATGTTCAAAATTGCTATTTTGATTAATAATTTGCAGGGTAAAAGTTCATTTTATGTGTTATCCGCGTGTAGGTTACAGAATGTTCAGTTACAGCAAACCAACACCCTGTATACTCTTGTAATATGGCCAGAAATGATCTCTAGTGTCTTCATATGTAATGTTCTACGTCAGCATTGAGATATTCTTCGTGAATGTCCAGTATATTGACTTATAAACTAAGTTTTCATAAGAGACTTCAACGATGGGCTAGGAAAGAAGCCCGATAAAATGAATTTATTTCGATTGTGCGTGAACGCGCTAGAGATTTATCGTTAAGCGATTGATATTTATACTTCTTGAGCATTAGAAATTAATTATTATAAACTATCTTTCCTATTGGCTGTTGTAATAAACACCGGATTTGATTGATTTATTGTCTAATGTACTGAACGGCAGGTGAAAAGGGACGCAATATCTGTACGCGTTCGTAGTAAGTACAAATAAAATAACACATTTTTTCAAGGCTGAACCTTTTTGTATTAGAAAGGTCGCACCAAAATAAAAGTTGTTGACATTAGATAGTTTTTATACAGCGGTCACGGCATTTATACGATAAATTATTGATTTAACCGAATTCCATGCACGCTCCTCTAAAAATAGTTCCAAATAATGCTAAAAGTAACGAAAACCACCTAAAAAACAAAAATCTAAAGAAGAAAATCGGAGAAGTCGTACTTAATACCTTATCAACAGGTGTTTGAGGTTTAGTATGCGTATCGTGGACAAAAGTACCAAAAAAAAAAAAAAAGAAAAAATGAATCGACTCACCTGATGAGTACGTATGGCAGTTTCTTTTTCAACAATCTAGTGACCACTGTCAACACAAAATGGCGTTACCTTATAAATTATCACCGGCAGATCGTAGTCGACGGTGTATTGTTTGCTATTTTTATTATTATTGTACGAGTGCTAGTCTAGTAGGCGTGTTATAATAAGAAAAGAACTATACAAATTGTGAACGAACTGTCGCTGCTCTTACAGGAAAAGATCTAGTAGACTGTGGTGCTAGGCCAACTCGAATGTGACGTCCAGGTCCAGCAGTGGCAGTACCGAGATGTAGTTCGTCGCTGGCAACATTGTAGAAGCGGCAGTTTTATGTTTCTTGTTCTGTTCCGCTATAAAAATTACCACTGTTGCTTTAACTTTCTTTTGTTTTTATTAAAAAATGAAATACAATTTAGCGGATAGAGCCTTCGGCTTTCGGGTAGTTTTAATGTAAGTCGAACGAAAAAGGACAACGCAAAAGTCCTGGCGTTATATTCACCTATTAGGAGAGTGCGGTACGCTGGGGGGGAGTGGAAGATGGGGCGGTGAAGGGGGCAAAGGCGCGAGCGCCAAGAATGAAAATAAAAGTAACGCGACAAGGTATAAAAAGTTTCAGGAGGCTGTGACCTGACCGGTTTGTTTCTATGCTTCGAGGGAAACTATCATTTACCCCGACGTCTAAAGATCTTCATTAAATCTCATGTATCATTTCCATTTGTTCGTGCAATGGGTCATCCCGTCTCGCTTGTTACCTTAAAGTCCTATTCTTCGCCAAATTTTCACCTAAAACCCGTAAAGAGTGGAAATCAGGCGTGCGAATAGTAAAACTGGTACCAGTTTGCATTCGTCCGTTGACTCTCATCGCTGCCGCTGAACGTTGCGCCGTTATTGACTTGATCGCGCTCTGCCGCTAGAATTCGCGTTTATCGTTTGCTTTGTTAAGCGCCGAACGGCACGTTGCGATTGGTGCGTCGGCGATGACCCAACGGCGAACTGACAGGAGCGAAGTCACTCGCTTGCGTAGACGCAGGTATGTTAAGTCACTTGAAAGCTGCACCTGACTTAACACTCGCCGCTGACGCGGAACAGGTCAATTGCTCACCCCTTGACATATTATTCCCCAATAAATCGATTTCAAACTAACCAAAAATGAAATGTGTTAGCGTATATCTTTCTCCCTCTTCCTAACTGTTTCAAGAAAGAGAGATAATTGACGAGACAGATTTGATTAGTCTGCCACCTGATGATTATTTCAACATTATTAACTCAATTGGTATTGACAAAACAGTATTGTATGAAAATAAATAAAAGTAAAACAAAAATACTGGTATGCAAGGGAAGAAAACGTAGGGAAAGAGCGATATGAATATAGGAGACGAAAGATTAGAAGAAGTGGCTGATTTTAGCTATCTAGGAAGTCAGATAAGTCAGGACGGAAGGAGTAGTAGGGATATAAAGCTGAGGATAGCGCAGGGTTGGGTCGCCTTTAATAAAAAGAAGTCACTTCTATGCTCGCGAATGGTTAATTTAGAAATTTGAAAAAGATTGTCAAAGATGTATGTTTGCAGCAGGGGACTGTACGGGTGCGAAACATAGACGGTTGGCACGGCGTAAAAGAAAAGGTTAGAAGCGTTCTAAATGTGGTGTTATAGGCGGATGATGAGGATAACGTGGGTAGAAAAGGTTAGAAATGAAGAGGTATTAGAAAGAAGAGAACAGAGGACTCTATGGAAGTCAATAAAAAATAGGCGAGATAGGTTGGTAGGACACCTTCTCAGGCATGAAAGTCTAGTCAGAGACATATTAGAGGCAGAAACAGGAGTTAAGAGGAGTAATAGTAGACCTAGATTAGAATACTGTTCGCAAATAGTTAAGGATATGGGATGTTTTAGTTTCAGGATAGGAAAGAGTGGAGGTGCGTGTCGAGCCAGTCTTAGTACTGACGACCTTATGATGATGAACTAAAATACTTTTCTCGTTTCAAACTACTAAGAGTAGGTGGTAAGGGTGTTATCTCTCAAATACTGTGCTTTTTGTTTTAGTGTAGAAATGAGGTGTACGGTTACATTTTCTAGGAAAAGGTTGTCTTGTTGTTCGAACGTTCGAAATCCATTCGGAATTACTTGCGAATATCATCATAAGATGAAATGGAAGAAAGCCATGCCATTTTCTTTTATTGCCTCCCTTAACAGTTTGTTTTCACCCCCTTCTGTACAAATCCATTTCACTTCTATACCTATACGAAAACGCTGACTTCGCGAACTTTTCCTACAGGTTCTCTCACTTCGTAATACGTAACGATATAATCTATTCAACACGTTTTCCTTCTTGAAGGGCCGCAGCGACACTTTTTGAATTGCCAATATAAAATACTTATTTAATTTATTTTATTATGCAAAACGCACACACTACATTTTTTTTTCTGATTGTGGTGACGGCAATTTCACACATCGTATTAGTTAAGGGTTTCTCGGGGGTGACGTAAGCGTTTCGAAACCGTTGATTTCCCTGGCGACGGACAAGGGGATGACACGTCGACTTTTAACAGCCGCTAATTTTCCCCTATACCATTCGCGTACATATAGGTACACCGAATCCTCTGAGGTACCAGACTTAACAACAGATTCGAGCAATAGATAACACCCCAAGGATTTTCCAGGTCTATTCATCTTCTTCCAAATACATATTTGTGTATTTAATCATAATGTATTAAATGCAAGAATATTTAAATGTCGAATTAGAACGAATAATACCTAGAGTATGTATTAAAATGGGATAGATTATTCTGGGAGACTTTCCAGAGTGTCCTGTTTGGTTGGTGATGGTTCTGGTTCGGCTGTTTACTGAGAACCCCACGAAGATAGAAGTCTGAACTAGAGACGCAACTGAAATTCCATTCAAATTGTTATTTGAAAACGGCCAAGTTCAGCCAATAGATAAAAGTAATAAATTTGTAGGACTTGTGTTATTGTTCTGATATACTGATTTTCAAAAAAACAAGAAATAGATAGATTTTGTTAAGATCCGATAAGCTTTCGCTGTAAAAATGCGAAACCAGATGCGGAACTTTCATAATTGCGGAAGTGGAAGCAGAGGTCTGTTGTAACACTATTAGTCTGTACTACTCCCAACATAGAAATACTTTTGGCAATGCAATTAAAAAGTTAACAACCCAATCAGTCCAGACTAATTATAAGTGATTTTTATAAAGTTAAATCAGTTATCTGAATGTGTGGCATTTGTTGAAAAGCAAAATCCATTTTGTGTTACCACAGAAAGCAGTTTTTCCTTCGGCTATAAATAAAACTTGAAAAACTCAGATTTATTTAGGGATTTTCAGACTCTGCAGGTCATTGTGTCGAATGCCACAAAGCGGAAAGTCCAATTCCATGTCCTTAAACTTTTCTTGCACGAAGCACATTGTGTATACATTCATTTAAAGTTGCTGTTGGAATAGGAAAAAGAGGAAAATCAGGAAAATCTGAAAGGGGTGCCACGAGAAAGATTGAATGTAATCTAACTGATCAGATTGGGATCACATAAATCCAGTGTAGAATAAAGTTTGAGATCAAGTAATGAAAAAAAACTTTATTGTAATAAAATAAAAGATTAAGGATTAATATTATGAACCGTGGCAAATCCAAACCTGTTTTGAAAGTGCATATTTATGTATTTTCCAAATCATTAGGAATTCTTCGTATTCTTTCTTTCTTTCTTTTTTTGGAAACAATAAAAAAGAAAGTATATTTTTCAACATCTCCTTTTGAATCTGGAGCGGAAGGAAACGTCTTATTATCTTTCCCGTGTAATGTTTCCTTTGAAAATTGTGCTACGAAAAGATGAGGTAAAAATTGCTCTACAAATCACTGTCTTCCACATCCTGAGGGCGCGGGGACCAGAGAGAGGCACAGGCCGTAGAAGACGCGCACCGAACAGAGGGGGGGTGTTGATGGGAAAGCGTCGGAAGATGTTAAGCAGTCATCTCGGGAAATGGGAAAGCATTTTGCAAGAACAATAGACACATATATTTATTTCGCAGTCTGAATTACTAAAGACGATCGGGCGTATTCAATAAATCCTTCGGCGTCTGTTTCAGCGTAATGACCGGGCCAGAGAGAGAGAGAGAGAGAGAGTGAGAGAGAGAGAGAAAGGACGAAAATGTAAATGACTGCGTAAATACCCTGTCAATTTATTAAGATAAGGGACTATTGGAAACCCTGCGAGATGTCAACTTATCTTGGAACAAAACGGGAGTTGATTTTGACAGAAACAGGTTATCGATATTTTAACATTTTCGCCCTTTACAAATCTTAATTAGTTTTATTTGTCCTGTCAACGACAATTCTTTTATTGGATTCGATTGAGTCGTTTTTCAATATTACGTAAACAATTAATCGTGGACTTTAATACAGTCGTTAAAGGAACAAATGATGTACAAGAGTAATTAATTAATTAATGGAAAAAGTCGCCAGTCTTCAGATTGAGGATTTTGTGACAATGATGTCGTTACAAGAAAAATCATTCTTGGAGGATGCCTCAGGGTTCCAGAGCTACAGTCATGATCCTTGTTTTGATTTCCTCAAAAATAGACCCAATGGTGGCGAAAAAAAGTCCTAATTTTTTCAATATTACGTAAACAATTAATCGTGGACTTTAATACAGTTGTTAAAGGAACAAATGATGTACAACAGTAATTAATTAATTAATGGAAAAAGTTGCCAGTCTTCAGATTGAGGATTTTGTGACAATGATGCAATTACAAGAAAAATCATGCTTGGAGGATGCCCCAGGGTTCCAGAGCTGCAGTAATGATCTTCCATATCGTTGTTTTGATTTCCTCAAAAATAGATCCAATAGTGGCGCAAAAATCTTATGATTCAATTGAACTAAATCTCCTAATGAGTTTCATTGAGGCTAATTAATATTTTGAATGTCCTTTTAGGTTTAATGTTTATTTTTATCGAACCGCTTGAATACTGGTGACCATAAATAATGCGAGACTTTAATAAAATGTAACTTTCGTTGTGTTATGGGGATTGAATGTCATCAATTCAGCCGTAACTGCCCCCCAGGTGCAAATATCTGCAGCTTTGCTTAATAGTTCACAAGCCCTGATAGATAACGGCCTTTCTCCCTAATACCTCAATACATCCATTCCCATTTAATATANCGATCCATATATATATATATATATGTGTCTTTCCCCATATATATTGACACCTCGAAATTTAGTATCTGTACCGTCCGGAATGGGCCAGAGTGAGATCGGAAACTGGGGCGGACTTTCCCTGTCTATTTTTATGACGGCCGTCCGTCTTTATTCCGAGGATTTTCAGATCATCTCTTGATATAAGCCCTTTTCATCACCTGACGTAGCGTTCAATTGAAATTTCAATAAATATGTCTAACGTACTACGACCCCCTTCATCGATCTATTGCCTTCAGCCCTCTTTATCGACTTCAAACTTTACTTTTATTAGGCGCAAGATAAACCAAATCTCATAAGTCGTCGCCGTTTTTGCACAAATAACTAAAATTTTTTTGAATGACTTTTGTTGAAGCCATACCTACTTCAAGAGATTCTACGTCTTCTCTTGATTGCATTGAAATTAACGATTCAAGTTTTTTTGGAATTAAAGAGTTATGTGCAGTTGTTTGATGTTAAGTTTAATATTAATTCGAAAATTCATTCTCAATTTCTTTTCCACTATATGTTACCTCAAATTTATGATAAAAGTTTTTGTTTCTGCTGTCTTACCCTTGCCGGGAATCGAACCCAGGACGTTTTACTTTAAAAGCCAATGTCATGACCACTTACCTACTACAGATCACAACAATAACCGTACTTATTAGGTCACAGATTCGTCGAAGTAATGTAGGAGGAGCCTAAAAACATGGCGCCGATTAGGGAAAATTTATCGTAGTTCCTACAATGTACCGTGCAATTTCCAAGTTTTTAAATTACGATAAAATGATCGACACATTATGTCATTGGGCTGACACAAAGCCTCGGAAAGGAAATTTCGTTGAAGGTGAGCGTGTTTTTAATGCCAATCACATTATAAAATTCTGAAATAACAAATTTTCCCTCATTCAAGTTATAAATTTTGCCACCAGATGGTGTATGCCCATTTGACGGATCCCAATACTAATGCATAGTTAAGTATTAATTCAAACAAAAACTAACAGAGAGAGAATTTGTGTGGGTTGGAGTGAGGTAGAATTTACCCCGTTTCCGCGGATAATTTTTAGAGCACATGATGCTCGCACTTGTTATATGTGCTCCGTGGAAATTTATGACAGAAACTCCTGAGATTTTTAAAGTTGAACCAAGTTGATTTATTTTAAGCCACGACGGCCGAGGGAAGCTTTGAATTTGCATTTTACAACCGTCGACATCAATAAAAGAACAAAGAGCATTCGACAGATTTTCCACTTTAGTGTTATTAACATTCTTTTTTCTCTTTCGCCACGGCGTTCGTCGCAGGTTGCCTAATAAAAGTGTAGCGAATGCAAAGTAGAATATCCGTTTTTTGACAGAACACCTTGTCCTGATTGAAACAAGAACAAATACGTAATTGCGACGTGAGCTACAGCCCGATGACAAAAAACCGCCCGGTATATGCGGGGATAATGTAGCGGCAAAGATTATCAGTGGGTTGGCTGTCTTATCTCGCTGCGGTATTTATTAAAGTTGACGGAGGTGGATTTTGAAATTAATTCAGCCCCAAATTGAAACGTTTCTCGTTTATCTTGGCATCCCCGGTGCTTTACGTGTGGCGCTAACAATGAGAAACATTAATTAAAAAAGGGCCGCTAGGTAACCCAAGCAGGTCAACGTTTCGGTCACAAAGTTCGTTTTGGAACGGATAATGGACTTGTGGGACCATTTAAGGAAAGGGCCCGAACCATTATTATTACGGCAGCTAAATAAAAAAAAATATCAACTTCCACAATACGTACAAACGTTTGAAATGTGGTGTTGCAAGGGAATAATGAGGATGCCGTGGATAGAGAAAGGTAGCCAGAGACATATTTGAAGCAGAGACAGGAGTTGAGGATAGTTAAGGATGTGGGATATTTTAGTTTTAGGACAATGCAAAGATTATCTCAGGATAGGAAAGAGTGGAGGTGCTTGTCCATCCAGTCTAAGGACTGATGAGAATTCGTAGTATACTTATCTACATATGCATAACTACTAGAATAATATCTTATGCTGGAAGATGTGATTGAGGTTTTGTGAATTGATTGGTTGGTAAAAGTTAAATTAAAAACAGCGTTCATCTGTCTGTTCAACGGTTTTTTTTTCTCTCGTGGTAAATTTAACTTTCTCGACTTTGGCAAATGGAAATCAAACTGATTTGTTTTTCTTCGTTCTTTCTAGACTTATCTTTTACATAATGGATTTTTCAGCTTCGCTGATTCTCGATAAGTTTCGTGGTACGACAGAGTTTAACTTCAAAATTCGATTCTAATTTGAACGAGACGGACGGAAAAGGAGAAAATAAAAACGGGACGTTGTAGAGAACGGCGTCGAACATTATGTAAAGTGTAGTTGATGGTTACGATATTAGTTTCATAATTCGAAGGTAATATAATAATAACAAGCAGTAGATAAGCCGAAAGGGAAACCCGATGAATGAAGGAGATTTATTATATTTCGAGACTTTATTAAATTAGTTTTGTATTACTTACAAGTATCAGAAGCGCTTTATTACCTTAATCGGCCTTCTGTATGGCGAAAGTTTTTAGACCAGCAAAACACTAGCGACGCATTTTCCTAACTTTTCAATAAAAAATATTTACCATCCGGATAGAATATTAAATTATTTTCCCTAATAAAAGTTTAGTAGATTTGGCTACAGGTTTAGTTTTACGTATGTTTCAGTACCTGAGGCAGGACAAAACATAAAAATATTCAAATGTGTCAAATCGTTCAATAATTTATGGAGTATTCCGTTAATATGTGTGTATATGTATACGTATATGGTCCATTGACGTGTATGGTCTGGAATACTCTCCAAGTAATTTGTAGTCACAATATTGTTCTGTTTTCACTGGGGATTAGTTTGGCAATTAGTTAACTCGAGTCCTGCTTAAAGGTCCCGGATTATTATCGACCACAAGGAACACTAGTAAAATTGACGTAAGGCAATTTACAATTCAATATTACGGGTCAGTAAGGTCCTTTTTGATTTAATCCTCAAAGGAAATAAAAACAACACATCTTGTAGAAAGTGTTATCCACTTTTTAGTTCTGATTGGGCGCACAGTGACATCATTTCGTATGGTCAAGTGACAGTCGAAAAACTGACGAAAGGCGCTTTAAGGGAATCTATAATTCGATATCACGGGCCAGTAAGGTCCTTTTCGATTTAATCCTCAAACGAAATAAAAACAACACATCTTGTAGAAAGTGTTATCCACTTTTTAGTTCTGATCGGGCGCACAGTGACATCATTTCGTCTAATCAAGTGATAGTCGAGAAACTGACGAAAGGCGCTTTAAGGGTATCTATAATTCGATATCACGGGTCAGTAAGGTCCTTTTCGATTTAATCCTCAAACGAAATAAAAACAACACATCTTGTAGAAAGTGTTATCCACTTTTTAGTTCTGATCGGACGCACAGCGACATCGTTTCGTCTAGACAAATATAAAGAGTACGTGTGGGGGTTAATTTTTGACAGGTCGAAGCTTTCAGCAACGTTTACAAACGATCTGGTGGCGTGTGAAAGACGGAATGTAAGATCGATAGAGGAAAAAAAAATGTTTGGAAGACCACAATAAAAACATTACAAATGGCTTCTCCTCCGTTGGCTCGGGATAACATTAATCAAGAAACTTTAGAAGGACGTCTGACTGAGTGATGGAAACCGAACCAACAAACAACACCAGATCATCCGGATACCACCACCATCAGGGCGACAATGATAATATCAACTTTCTTTTTTCCCCCATTTTCGCTACGAAAATCCTACGAAGTTTGCGACAGCCCAACAAAAAAGCCACATTCGACAGTATGCTTTTCTTCCTTTGCATTAACATACAAAAATTTATCAACTTTTTATACCGTTTTAAAGAAACGTTTTTCCGAGGATCGGCGTGGTTTATGTGACAGAACAACCGACTACAAAACTAGAGAACGCAGGTTCGAGTCCCAATACAGAAAAAAAAAACAGTAGCAGAAATGATATTTCGAGATATATATACGATTGAAATAGGTTAAAAGGGTTCGGCTTCAGGTTTACATCCCTTGTGACGAAAAGAGGTGCTTTCAAACAAAAGTACCTTATAGAAATATATAAATAAAGTACTAGGTTACATAACGATAGATTATATTAAGTAATTGATCTTATAAAGGGGTATTAAAGGACTTTATAGTAATTATATGAAATTATCCTCCAGAATCTACCTTCAGTCCATGGATATATGTGTGTATAATAAAGAGGGGCGAGAAATAGTGTAACGTGGTAGTAAATATAAATAAAAAAAAAACAGTTGGTACGTGTTATAAAGAAGAGGGGTTAGTTTACGGTGTGCGAGAAGGTCCTAAATTCGTTGTTTCGAAATAGTTTTTCTAAAAGCCTGGGCGAAATAACAACAATGTACAGACGCAAAGGGAAAAAGGGGACGAAAGTAACATTATTCCCCATCCAGGAACAAATACGTACATATCGTAAAATTTTATTATGCTGCAAACAAAGCGCTGGATTGATGATACAACACGTTTCGAAAGACGAGAACGACTGCGCCCGTCGTGCCGTTATTTTGTTACGGGAATAAAAAGCGTTCGACAAAGCCGCGGAAATGAAGTCGACGTAAATTTTTCCAACGACTACAGTTTAGGATTAGCGTGGAATTTTGTCCGTACGAAACGAAATTTTTATTAAGTACAACCCCCAAAACACATTCGACAGAAAACTTCGATATACGTAGTAGGTGTACACTGGTTTTGATGACAGAACTCGTTTGTGGGTGGGTTTATATTTATTCCTCCTTCCCTTCTTTCAATTAAGGATTAGAGTGTCGACGATACGGAGCAACTTTAGCCAATGTGAAATTTATTATTGCCGAACTATAAATATTTCTTATATTGGTCAATAAGGTCGAGATTAAATCGACACCAATCAATCGTTAATTCGAATGGCGACCGTCAATTAAGATTCGGGGAATGTGACGGGATGTGCGAGGGAGCCGGATAATTTCGCAAAAACCGCGACTAAAAAACAGGGGAAATGCAAATTCAGTTTTTTTTTTCCCGTGGAAAACGTCGTTTTTAATTTCGGTTGAGTATTTAAATTTCCAGTCCGTTTTTTGCCTTCCCGGATGTTACTACTGTGAAATTAATTAAATCTCCAAATTGGCTACATCCTGAAACGGAGAGAAGGCAAGTTTCGTCAGAGAAAAACATCTGATGGGCGACTGTTTTTCATATTTCACGTTTATGGGAAAACGTTCTTTATTTAATTTCCATCCGTCAAACGAAATAACGTCCCTATACATACGTACGTATATTCGTATGCACGCATAATAAAAATGAAAACGTGCGCGAGCTATAAATAACTAACGTTTACGAAAATAAATTAAAAAGCAACAAACTTTTCATTCACCTAGGTACAACACCTCTATGTAAAGTACGTAGGTGTTTAAATTATGAATTTTTATTCTGTTCGCCTAGTTCTACGATTAAAACCTGAATTGAACCAAAATTATATTTGTTGATGACTCTAGATTGACTAGGTACCTATGTACTTACTACCCTTGGGAAGTGTGTAGTACTTATAAAGCGAAAGGGTACGAAAAACCAATTTAAAGTTAGTGTTATTATAGTGTTCTACTAAGGGTAGGTATTCTCGGCCGCCATTTTGGATCCATCCAATGGGGAAACGTCACAGAAAAGAAAAACGTACTGTTAAGATACTGAATATAGTAAATATCGACCTGTTTACGTCTAGATCTGCATCTATTTTAATATCAAATTTACAAAATACTTAACGCTAAAACTAGAGAAGACATAGGTGCCATTATTGTCCGCCATTTTGGGTCCAACAAATATAAATAATGGCCGCAAGTATCTCTGTCACTTTAGTGATTGGATTTAGAAGTGTCTTAAGTTGAAATAGAAACGCAAACTACGGTTAATTCTTTCTATTTTAAAACGTATGTATTTATATTTGAGTTGACCTGTTATATCTATGACCATCCAGGTATGCATCATATCTATGGCCTGGACCCAAAATGGCGAACTATAATATTAATGTATTTAGTACTTTACTAAAACTAAAGCGAAAACGTAGCTGATACAATCTATTATCGCAACATCAGTAGCATTTCTTTCGATTTATTTTTAATCTTACTTTTACTACGTTAATGTGTAGTGATAGAGAATGTTGGAAGTTTTTCCCCAAAATGGCGAACAAGAATACTCCCTTTTATATCTCGTTGCTGTTGCAATCCGATTTACTTCGTATAACTTATCTAACAAAACAACACATTAGCAAGTTGGTGTAGCTTTAAAAAGACTTTGACGGATGTTTATTAACGAAAAGTTAATTAACGGCGTGAAAACGATATGATGACGATGGCGATTGTTATTCTAATATCTGTTCCGAGCTTATTCAAAATGCAAAGGTGGTGATGCAATTTGATGGGGAGAAGGGGATGATGGTACTAGGCGTACCAATCCGTTTAGTGTACCATCGTCATGAAAATGCCCATTTTGACGGCAACGGCCACGTTTGATTCCGAAATTAACCGTGTATTGTACGGGAATCTAATTTTGCACCAAAATGTCATTTAACGTGGGCACATAATTAGTTTCGGAACGGAACGGACGAGGAAAATTTAATATTAATAAACCCTATTCAGCGCGCGCTGTCCCTAAAGAGTAATTTTAACTTTTCGTCCACAACAAGGATTTTATTTAATTGCTGGTTTCAACAGTTTCAGTCCTTTTGCAAACGTACATGGAGAACGTTTATCAGAGATGTTCCTCTCGGGGTAATTTCCTTTCACAGTGGGGAACTCAGTCCCCCCGATACATTTCTTTCGTTGGATACGATTACGAAAAGCATTAAGTGTTTATTATTTTTTCTTCCTATTAGTGGACCTAGAAATAGCTTCAAATAAAATGGAAGCGGTACTGACAGATCAGTACTGCTGGTAAAATAAATGAAAGTAAAACTAAGATACTGGTATGCAAGGGAAGAAAAAGTAAGGAAAGAGGGAATATAAAGGTAGGAGACGAAAAATTAGAAGAAGTGGCTGATTTTAGATACCTAGGAAGTCAGATAAGTGAGGATGGAAGGAGTAGTAGGGATATAAAGCAGAGAATAGCGCAGGGTCGTGTCGCCATTAATATAAAGAAGTCACTTCTATGCTCGCGAAGGTGTTAAAGGTGTATGTTTGAAGCGCGGTGTTGTACGGGTGCGAAACATGGACGGTGGGCGCGGCGGAAAAGAAAAGGTTAGAAGCGTTCGAAATGTGGTGTTATAGGCGGATGATGAGGATATCGTGGGTAGAAAAGGTTAGAAATGAAGAGGTATTGGAAAGAATAGGAGAACAGAGGACTCTATGGAAGTCAATAAAAAATAGGCGAGATAGGTTGGTAGGACACCTTCTCAGGCATGAAGGTCTAGTCAGAGACATATTAGAGGCAGAAACAGGAGTTAGGAGGGGTAGAGGTAGACCTAAATTAGATTACTGTTCGCAAATAGTTAAGGATGTGGGCTGTTCTAGTTTTAGGGAAATGCGAAGTTTAGCTCAGGATAGGAAAGAGTGGAGGTACGTGTCCAGCCAGTCTTAGGACTGACGACCCTATGATGATGATGAAGTGGATTAGGTACGATTTGTTAATATTTACCAGTGCTCGAATAATAATTGACGTGCAATGGCGTTCACACTTCCGTTTTCAAATAGAAAATGGAAGGAAGTATTAGTTGAAGAGTCGCAGTCGCGGAGATTGTAGATGTCTCCTTACGTTGTAACGGCCGCAGATTCTTTTAATGACAATGATTTGTCTTTTGCCGACTCAGAATTAATCCCTAGACAATCTGCCTTTTTGTCTCAGCTCCGCAAAGCCATCCGGCACGGGCGCGGGGGTGGCTGAACGGAGGGATGGCGCATTTGAGAACGAGAGAAACAAAACGACTCATCTGTTAAGGTTTGCAATGAGAAACGACTGGCACAAGTTACAAAATCCTTGACAACGAACGCTATTAATATCAGCTATTAACTCGAGTCTTCGCTCTGATCTTGCACAATTCTTAATACGAGATGACGTATTTTTAACGGTTGCTATTATTATCTTCGCCCTTATTAATTATTGCGTCTATTGGTGGTTGTGGGGTAGGTAATAATTTGTACGAGAGCTCGAGACAGCAGATATGGTACAGCCGGTGGTTTACCCATTCATCGGACCAAACGGTTTCCGAAATTGACGTTGCAAAACAAATTGATTGTTACTAAAACAGCATCCAATTAGTTAAATGGATAGTGCAGATACATATTAGTGTAGTGACAGGCATCAGGTAATCGAGGAAATGCTTTCCCGAACATTCTTGGGCCTAACGTTGACAAATAGGGTTGAAACTTAGTTCATTATAGGTTATCAATCTTAAAATCTTAAAATTCCTTTCAGTATTATGATTATTTTATTATCCTAATTAATCCGTTTGTTATTGGAAAATATCGTCTTATCAAAGTTTGATTTCTGTTTTATGTTTTTATATCATGTGTTTGTTTTTATTCTGTTACAAATCGAATGTTCTAGCACCGTGTTTTCATTCTGTCTTTGGTTCGTTCGTCAGGACGACAAAGGATGAATGAAAAGGACGTTGTTAAATCCTTTCAATAGGCGAAATCGTTAGGATTCCTTTGATGTATGAACTCCTCGCTTCAAACGAGACAAACGCACTTAACGACAAAGAACCTCTCGGGAATGATAAAGTCGTCGAACACTAATCAATCGTTTGCTTCAGTAGGTAAATGTACACCCCCACATGAAATTGAAATGTCATACAAAAAAATCCTTTTGTTTTTTGTTTCAATTTGAAATACTCGTTCTTATCAAAGCAATCCAGTGATGCAAGTTGTACTACTAGGTCTTTGTTCGTTTAACGTTATAGGCTCGTATTACGTGTCTGTGTAGACAGTTGAAGGCATAAGCAGTAGGCCAATGTGTCAGTGTCATAGGTCAGTGCAAAGTATTGCATATTTATCAGCTATGGACAAAGTATTTTTTAATTAATTGTTATCGCAATGGGTGTCTAAATATTATTATGTATAGAAGCGTAGTAGTAAGCTATTGACATTTACACAACCGTCCTGCCAATTCACGCCCAGGGCCGGCTTCGGATTGCAACTTCCTCTTGCTTTGTCTCTTAACCAATGCTTACTACTTATCTCAGAAACACCCTGTACATGAGCATTCCACATGGTAGAAATGATAAGCTAATCGGTTGGTTCAATGTTATCTTTGTATGCTAATGTCTGATACAACAATAGGTAGACATATGACAAAACACACTCTGTATTTGAATCTTTTTTTAAGTTTGTATTCCGATCTGTGTAAGTACAATAATATATAGAAATATTATATACCTAAAAGATCTCTCGAAGCGGTTATTTTGTACTTGTTTCTCGTTGGTTGTAACAAAAGAGACGGTTAGGCAATGCGGTGGGTGTATTTTTACTTATTCTTTTGCGATTTCAAAAGCTATTCGTTTTCTGTGCTTTTTTTGTTTAGATGAAAATCTACAATAATAACAACAATTGAAACGTCTGCTTTCCGAGGTTGAGCTTATTCTGTACACAAAATACTAACCTACATCTCGGTATTGTAGCTTTAGTCCAGGGTACTACATGCATTAAAAATGCGTATGTATCAAGCAAACAAAAAAATATGAAAAAGTCGTTGGTACTGTCGCGTCCAATTAAAATTGGCATTTAAAAAAACGTTTCTAGCAATTTTGTTGTTGTAAAGTCTGTAATATATCGTACTCCTTTTGAAATGGCGTTTATAAATAATTAAAAGTGTTCAGTTTCAAGTGTCTTTATTAATATTAGATTTCTCTGACACTAGTAATTCCCGTAAATCCTGAATTTTAATTAACCAATCACACACGGGCACCTACATTTAAAGCATGAGCTTTGCTACCGATTGGATCTTAAGGTCAAACGGTACCTACGTAGGTAAATATCGGAAATTTGAACGGAGAGGGTTGCGCCATCCCCCATTTGCTCTCAATAGACCGTTCGACGTGACAATTTCTTTGTTTTCTGGCCCGGTCGGCGTCGTCATCGTCACCTATTTATACATTTTGACGTGTCAAACGATCACAGAGAAGATGCTTTCAAATCCGCTTTAATTATTCAGTCGGCCTCTTTTCGAAACAGGGGTTCCAGTGTTTTAAAATAAACATCAGCTAACAAATGAAAATATTAGAACTACGGATTATATTGTATGTGTACCTATGTATGTATTGTAATCCCATTTAAATTGATTTTTTTATAAACCAAGCTAAAATACCATATTCTGGGACTCTAAAGGGAGCAAGTGAGCAGTTACACCCTTTTGAATGTTTATATGCCACGCAAATAAAGTGGCTTAAAAATGTTCAAAATAATCTTAAGTGTTATTGCGTAGATATTCATGGTTTACGGTTGGAATGAGCAAAGACAAATCATTGCTCAGTTCAGCTATTAACGTTGCACTGACGGTGGGGGAAGCTGTACTTCCAACGTCTTCAATGTCACGTAATGCCTATCGATTGAGCAAGTATTGTAGTTTGCTCACAGCTTGCAGCAACATGACGACAGACTGTACATCATCGCAAAATGTGCTGTTTTAGGAGACAATACGTTTTACAAAATATACAACTATAGGAAGGTACTAATTTTGAGATTATGCACCCTCTATGTGAACCATCTCGAGCCGCCACTGTTTAAAAAATTCTTTCAGGTTTTAAACTAAGTTAGGAGTTTTTTAATCCAAAAGGATTGCACTATGAAAAATGCATATTTTTCCGATTATTAAACGTCCTGCTTTAAGTTATTGTAGAAAAGTTATTTTGATATTTACCTCATTTACTGTACATTCATTTCAAACAATTCATTTCGACGTAAATTACATACGAGGATTATGACTTTTCTAGTTGTACCTAATACATACACATACTAAACTGCCTCACACCTTATAAATATTTGATACAGTTTTCCCGCATTTTCCACGTTTCCTTTGTTACTCTATATGACGTAATTTAACTTTATCTCTAATGCTACAGCAATATGACATTTTTTATAATTGCCCAGTTATCTAGCGGTAATCGTTATTCTATTTATTTTATGGATTGTTTTCGTTTTGCTTTTCCGTTTTCTGAATTAGTTCATATTGTGCGCAGTAACGAAAGGAGGTTGTTGGGGGTGAATTACAAACCAATTTCCTCTTTAAGAATAGAGCAGCTTAGTTATGTTTTGCAGTTAAGTAATCGATCCCAAAGATAAATTGTCGGACTGAAATAAAGTACTTATTTTCCTCGAACACGCTCGAGGCACGGGAATAATTTGATAGCCAATGTGCGATGTTTTCTTCATCCCTCTTGTAGATAACACAAGAAGAAAATTACCTAATAATAAGCTTCCATTTTCAACAAAATTTTCTCTTAAATTAACTTATTCACGTTTGTGAACAATTTAATCACTTTCTTTGTGTTAAAAATTAAATTTAAAGGAATTGTTTATAAATAGGTATGCAACACATCATACACTTCAGCATAAGAAATTGCTGATACTAACTTTCATTTAAGTAATACTACTTTGCCTTGTACTGACAGCACTCGTAATTTCTTTTAAACATAATATTTAACACATACTTTTATGTAAAATACGTAATTATTCTATTTAGTTCTCAATATACTTTAAAGAAAATAATTTTTCGCGTTAATTTCTTCTTCCTACAGGTGGATTACGCGATCGAGTTTCGCGTGCGTTGTTCGTTGTTCTTTTATTCTGTTTTTTTTTTTTTTGTTGTGTTCTCTACAACAAAGCATTCGATAGCTCTTATACAAGGGAATTTATCTTCAGAGGGTTCCGCATTATTCGCTATCGACCCTATTATTCCAGCTCTTCGAATAATCTCGCAGAACTGTGTTACTAAAAGTTTTGTCCACTGAAATTCCCTTTGATACGTTCCTTCCAAAGCACTCGCTTAGCTTTTCAATTATACGGTCCCGTTGCACCGCGAAATTCACCTGTCGCTCCATCCCAACAATATAATCTATATTATGGTATCGCATGTATACACGACAATTTGTCAATAAAAAATCGCAAAGAACAGTGGCTCTTAGACGTATCCAAACCTACGTAATATTATAAATACGAATGTCAGTTCGTATATCTTCTCAGTGATGCTGTTACTGTACGTTTGAAAACACGTATTACATAATATGATATTCATGAGTTTCTGTGGTGGTGGTAGGGTGGACCTGGTGAAGCGAGATATTGCTTTCCGAAGAAAATATATCGACCAATACTACACACTTCAAATAAAGTTGATTGATGTAAGAATTGAGAAAGAAACAGTCGAATCTAATCAAAAAGAAAAGAAAAAGATGTGGAATTAAGAAAAAGCAAAAGGCTGCTGCATGTATAAAATTAAAAGGAAGTCAAGCTGTAAAATAAATGGTTAACAGTAAACCGGGAATGTTACTGCAAGATCGCAAAACTTTAATTACCTCGAGTCTTTGAGAACTTCAATTAAAGTCGAATGTTAGGAATAAATCTCAAACTGCCGTTTTAACAACGAAGGTAATGACTGTATTAGTTCAAGTATTTTACTGAAAAATAGCCGCGTTAAAGGCAGTAAAAGAGTGGAGCCATTAAAAAAAATTTACAGTACGAAAAGTCAGCGGCACTTCGTTTACAAGAATACACACACACATAAAAAGGAAACCGAGACTGAAAATTTAAGGTTTACCTTATAATACGTACATATTTTTGCATTTGACACTTGCTGTATTAACTTTTAATTTAATTTAATATTACACCTAAAAAGATATTTTCCAAAAGTATCATGTTCTTGTACCCAAAATAAATATATTCTGTTGCGAACTTGTCATCTTGGCCTGTTAAAAATTAATAATTTAAAAGAAAAATAGGCATATTCTTTTAAAAAATGAGATGTAATATAGGAAATTCGTACAAATATACCTTCTGCATCTTTTCATATAAATAACAAAGTCGTATGTATGTATAAGTCCAGTAAATTTAATTTAAAGTCTTTTACGTAGGGTCGTCACTATTGTTGAAAAGATTTTGGTTCTAGGTTAGTGTAGGAGAGTTTTCCCGATAGACGTTTATATACCCTTAACTAATCTAATCAGTAATCTAATCTATCTCTACTCCTTTTAACTCCTGTTTTTGCTTCTAATATGTCTCTAACTAGCCCTGTATGTCCCACCAACATATCTCGCGTACATTTCTGTTCTCCTACTCATTCTAATACCTCTCTATCCACGGTTTCCTCATCATTTTTTGTCTAAATAGTACAGAGTCCCACCCAAAATGTATCGATGGGATTTTCCATAATTGAATTCACAACAAATATTCATCCGTTTGTCATTTGTCTTTGTTTTTTCTATGTCATTTTGTGTTAATCTTGTGAGAGCTGTCTCATTTTCTTTATTCCGTTTTTTTCGTTTCTAACAAAGTTGTCTCTTCGCTTATTCATCTATAAAATATTGTACTTGAAGGAACGAATGAAGAGAAATTTGTTTTTCTCACTTTCAAAAGTTCACTTCCCGCGTGAACGTGGTGGAAAACGGCGGGACAGCGTTGGCCCGGGAAATTGCCAATTCGTCTTTATTATTGGAAATAAGAAAACGTAACGTTTTTCTTTATTACATCACCGGAGACATGTTCATACACAAGAGAACAAGGACATATAAATTACAAGCATTTTTTATAATATACAAAAGGCGACGAAATTTCCATTCTGCAAATGAAAACAGTTATACATTTTCTTCCTTCAGCTTGGTACATCACAACACAATCATTAACATTTTACAGACTAAAATCAGAACAAACTTTGTACTTACTTTCTTTCCACTTTCAAGATACTTATTGTAGGGTTTTGCGAGGCGTAAATCGATAATGGGTAAGAATTTGCTGTTAACATATGTATAACGTTCAAACAACAATTACATTTTAGAAAATACTACAAATGGCGCAGTAAACGCCATCTGTAGCACGATGCTACATTTGAGGATTACGTATGCTCCAACAAGGATATCTACTTGCTGAAACGAATCCCGGCGTAGCTAACCTCTCCCGAAGTGGTCTGTATTCTGTCGAAACTGCTAGACGCGGATCGCGATTTCGATCTTTTTGGATCTCATCAGCGCGTCGCAGGCAGCTCTGACAGAACACAGACCAACTTTTACCTGCTGTCTTAACAGTGCGTTTTAGAAAATATTACAAATGGCGCAGTAATATACAGACCACTTCGAATTATTTTATTCGATTAAGCTAACGTGCCTATTACTTTGAGGTTGGCTACGCCGGCATTCGTTCCCAACAGGTAGATATCCACACAAGTGGACCTTGTTGGAGCATACGTAATCCTAAAATGTAGCATCGTGCTACAGATGGCGTGTACTGCGCCATTTGTAGTATTTTCTAAAACGCACTGTTAAGATAGCAGGTAAAAGTTGGTCTGTGTTCTGTCGGAGCTGCCTGCGACGCGCTGATGAGATCCAAAAGATCGAAATGGCGATCCGCGTCTGGCAGTTTCGACAGAATACAGACCACTTCGAATTATTTTAATAATTACATTAATTGCTTGAATGAAAGTAGACATCTAAATAAATTCGGAAGACCAGCGCATTATAACTAAATCTTGCAGAAATAAAATTTACGCGCCGCCGCTGGTGAAACGTATGAATCCGAGTAGAATTTTCCGATAGCGAGCTTGTAAATCTATACGGACACGATATTGGCATTGGAAATTGAAATAAACATGCGAAAGGCTTGCGGCAAACTTTTTTCGACTTGGGAGATCCCACGGGATTTCGGCGACACGTGCTCCGCCGTCGATCCAGACGGCGGCTCGGCACAGTTGCCGTTGTTTTTCGAAGAATATATACGTCGATATAAACGCGGTGTTACTTTGCTTCTGATGCTCGAAATGTTTTCCGGCAAATAAACTGTATCGTATGGTTTGATGGAAGTAACTGTATATATTTCCGACTCCGGAGGGAGTCGTTTGTACGTATACGTGTGTCCCAAATGGATGTGGGATCTCTTCAACTTTTTTCTCCCCGAAGAGACTCGGAAAAATTGATGAGGTACCTAGTCGCCCGAAATTTATTAATGAATAATGCAGCTAGATAGTGACGAAAACATTTCATATTTCTACAGGTGTTTTTTTCCTTACGTAGTCATAGATCGATCCTAAATTTAATTTTTGATTTTTATTTTTTACTTGATTTTCATTAATATTGCAGATGATATAGCAGTATTAGCATCTAGCAAGGAGGACCTAGAGATAGCTTTAAATAAAATGGAAGCGGTCCTGACAGATCAGTACTGTATGAAAGTAAATAAAAGTAAAACTACAATACTGGTATGCAAAAGAAGAAATAGTAGGGAAAGAGCGAATGTAAAGGTAGGAGACGAAAAATTAGAAGAAGTGGCCGATTTTAGATACCTAGGAAGTCAGATAAGTCAGGATGGAAGGAGTAGTAGGGATATAAAGCAAAGGATAGCGCAGGGTCGTGTCGCCTTTAATATAAAGAAGTCACTTCTATGCTCGCGAACGGTTAATTTAGAAATTCGAAAAAGGTTGTTAAAGGAGTATGTTTGGAGCGCGGAATTGTACGGGTGCGAAACATGGACAGTGAGCGCGGCGGAAAAGAAGCGTTCGAAATGTGTGTTATAGGCGGATGATGAGGATATCGTGGGTAGAAAAGGTTAGAAATGAAGAGGTATTGGAAAGAATAGGAGAACAGAGGACCCTATGGAAGTCAATAAAAAATAGGCGAGATAGGTTGGTAGGACACCTTCTTAGGCATGAAGGTCTAGTCAGAGACATATTAGAGACAGAAACAGGAATTAGGACGGGTAGAGGTAGACTTAGATTAGATTACTGTTCGAAAATAGTTAGGGATGTGGGCTGTTCTAGTTTTAGGGAAATGCGAAGTTTAGCTCAGGACAGGAATGAGTGGAGATACGTGTCCAACCAGTCTTAGGACTGACGACCTTATGATGATGATTATTTCATTAATAGACTTTAGCCTTTTCTCCATGTAAAACAACAGCGTTTTAATTAATTCTACTGGTTTATAATAAGCTAGGTTTTACCAGCGGCTTCGCTCAGGTCAGTGTCATCCTAAATCTGTGTCAAAGATCATAAACCAATTTACCCCATGTCTCCTTCTTGTACCCCTGACAATGTGTGATTGGATGGGTTAGTGAAGGTGTGAAATCATAAAAAACAAACAAACACATTCGCATTTATATATTTTAGAATTTCTAATCGTGTTGCCTTAATCCCTAATTATTTGTAACTTTATTATCAAAACATTATCAATATTCAATCAATAAATTTCTGATTAATTGCGGAAATCGGACAGACAGGCATCTTCTAATAACTTTCTATTATGAATAGAACCCCTGGAAAATCTAATAGTGTATATAATCAATTTCAGTTGTTCAGTTAAATGTTTTAGGGATGAAAAACAATTAATAGACATATTAATTCCCCTTTACAAAAAAAGCGTTTACTTTTTGATGATGATCTATTCTAGATGTGTAGTGTAGTGTACGTTATTCCTGCTTGGCTATTATTTAGCAGTTCTTTTTCATATTTACTGCCCCTATCAGACATAAATGATGCGACGAAGTCATGTAAGTTAGAACTATGTGCAAGCGGCATTTGGCGTGTCGCATGAAGAAATTTATCACTGTGTTCCCTTAATTATTTAAGAATATCGCGGCTGTTTACTGTGTTTCACGGCATAACTTTGCCAAGTTGTATTTCTGAATTTACTTCGTACAAAACGGCTAAAACATTTATTCGACTGTTTCAATTTGTAGCGACATAAAGAAATTTTCGTTGAACCAAAAGGCCCGCGAAAATCGTTTGTTTGCATAAACTTACTGTGTGGAAAACATTTTGACTTATATGTTTGAGAATTAGCTGGCATTTAAGACTCGCCATCAGTTTAGTGAGTTTGTTCGTTAGCTAAATGCCGAAGGAACAGCTGCAGAGGTTTCTCAGTTTCCCTGTTGGGAAGGCTGCACGGCTCCCTGCTGTTCTTGCAGTAACATTTCGCTTCGAAATTAATTGTTAGAGTTACGATTTTGCAATAAATTTATGCAAAGCATTCGGAGGAGTAGGTACGGCGCCCTGTTAATGTTCGATATCAAGGGGTCTGTATTCTGTTGTCATAAGCCGCCACTCGATGCTGCATTAAATATGCAAATTTGTCTGCCCTCAATCACGAACCAAACCTTATAATTTACCCAACATAAGCAATAAAACAATTATTGATGAAGGGAAACGTAAGGAAAAAAACTGAGCGTCAACGGTGAAACAAAGGATTATAATTGTTGCAATAACAGAGTAGGTAGTTAAAGTGTTCGCGTTTAATTGTTTCAATTATTTTGCTATTATCGAAAGCTGTGGATTTATATCGAGCCCGAAGCAGCGTAACTATTCGATATTATTTGTTCGTTTTATAATTATACATAGTTTTAAGTGCCGACGTCGTTCTATATAGACTTCTCATTTATTAGCAAATTACTCGACAGCACCTTGCATTAATAGCTTTTCCGAAAGTTTCGTTAATTAATTAAACCTTAGCTTAATTGTTTTCCGGATGGGCTTGTTCGCGCCTCGAGCCAATAAAACGCTATTAAATCTTTGACAGCATTATTTTTAAAGAATACCAAGTGATAATAATAATAATAATAATTATCGCAATAAGAAAAAGGGGATCGACGTCGGGAATTTTCGAACTTCGCGACGGCGACGTTACTTTTAGTTTTTGTCGTCGTTGGGCCCTTGTCTTAGCACTTGATAGATTACCGTAGGAGATCTTTATAAACACGCGCGACCGTCTCTTTCCTCCGCCGTATGTAAATTTGAAACGGATGATGATAAATAACGGAGGACTCTTAAATATTTAGTACTTGGAAGCCACAAACTTTACAAAGTCTATAGAGAACGTCTCTCGCTAAAACGTAACGTTTATTTAATAACAATAGCTCAACTCGTTTCGAAGTTATTCTCACTGAAACGTCCTCGTTGAAGATCGTGGAGACCCTAATAACAAACGAGCGGTGTAATATATTAAAAACGGCCATAGGAGTCATGTGCGAACGGTAGAGATTCCAACGAACGTATGAAAAAACTACTTGCGTACACTGTAACTGCCCTAATGTGGTGCGCGTCATCTTATAATCAAGCAAACTTCTCGTTCGTACGCGCGGTAGAGCACGCACGGTATTAAAAGCGAGTGAGGGACCTGTCCGTACGCGCGGTATGTGGTCTTACCGCGCGTGGTACAAATGGGTGGTCAAGCCCGTTCGCGCGCGCGGTTTCTATTCCCTCTAACGCATGGTACTAGAAATGGGTTGGGAACCACATTAACGCGCACACGGTTTTAAGAGTCAACCAGGGACCTGTTCACACGCGCGGTATGTGGTCTTACCGCGCGTGGTACAAATGGGTGGGCAAGCCCGTTCGCGCGCGCGGTTTCTATTCCCTCTAACGCATGGTACTAGAAATGGTTTGGGAACCACATTAACGCGCACACGGTTTTAAGAGTCAGTCAGGGACCTGTTCACACGCGCGGTATGTGGTCTTACCGCGAGTGGTACAAATGGGTGGGCAAGCCCGTTCGCGCGCGCGGTTTCTATTCTCACTAACGCATGGTACTAAAAACGGGCGTGGGAAAGACTCTAACGTACGCGTGGTACTAGAATCGGGTGGGAGAACGATCGATGCACACGGTAAAGACTCTAGCGTACGTATGGTATTAAAATTGGGCGGGGAACCCGTTTGGGTACTTTGTAGGGGTTCTTATAAACGTGTGTTACTATAGATGGGCGAGGGTAAAAGACTCTAATGTGTTCAGGGCATGGCGATACGATCCGTTCTATAAGTAATATAATGAAAAATTCCGTTTTTTAATTATCTATGCGTGGATATTATTATCAGTAGGAAGTACTAGCAATGTTTCGAAGATAAGAACGTGGCTTTTGTTAGACGACGAGGTGTTTATTATTAGAGGAAATGCCCGTACAAATAGTGATTTTGCATTTCCCTATAGACCGAAATTTTAACAAAGGTGTTAGGTGCGAAAACGTTATCCGCCTTTTTTGTTCGTCCATCGTGTCTGCGGCGATAGAACAGAGGGCGTGCGGATGATGACAAAAAAAGGTACACAGAGAGAGAGAGAGAGAGAGCGGGGAAAAGAGCAAAAACCGTATGCATAAGATTAATGTTCGGGCTTTAGCAGCAGCAGTAGTAAGAAGTAACCTCTCGCAAAGGCTTAACCCGGGGCAAAAAAAGATTTTCCAAACTTTACCGGCTTTTCGTGTTATTTGTTCTCGCCGGTTTTAAAGCTTGCATGAATAATTCGGGAACTTTATCAAGCAATATTAGACGATATTGCCGAAAACAATTCAGTTTTAGGATCTCTCGCAGATATGTGTGCGGCGCATTTATCAACCACCGCCGTCTGGATGGTGTCGTTCCCGTCTTGAAAGACACGAAACGCTCTTTTTATCACCTGCTACGTTCGCGAAAAGCTTTTAGTTAAGTTAGAAATGAAATATGCATCGCAGTCATATTTGTGTCACTTATACGAAAATGACGAAATGATGTTTTAAGAAGAACGAAGTCGAGATGTATTACCAAACAAAATTTGTTTTTTTTTCGTCACAGTAATTAACGCATAAAATGTAAATAAATTAAATTTTCGGATGTATTAGATTTATTAATAATCTTTGTCTTTCAGTCTTATTAATTAATTTACTTTAATGTATATAACAAGGGAAAAAAAGTAGGGTGAAAGAGCGAATATAAAGATAGGAGACGAAAAATTAGAAGAACCGGCCGATTTTAGGTATATAGGAAGTCAGATAAGTCAGGAAGGAAGGAGTAGTAGGGATATAAAGCAGAGGATAGCGCAGGGTCGTGTCGCCTTTAATAAAAAGAAGTCACTTCTATGCTCGCGAACCGTTAATTTAGAAATTCGAAAAAGGTTGTTAAAGGTGTATGTTTGGAGCACGGCGTTGTACGGGTGCGAAACATGGACAGTGGGCGCGGCGGAAAAGAAAATGTTAGAAGCCTTCGAAATGTAATGTTAAAGGCGGATGATGAGGATATCGTGGGTAGAAAAGGTTAGAAATGAAGAGTTATTAGAAAGAATAGGAGAACAGAGAACTCTATGGAAGTCAATAAAAAATAGGCGAGATAGATTGGTAGGACTCCTTCTCAAGCATGAAGGTCTAGACAGTGTCATATTAGAGGCAGAAACAAGAGTTAGGAGGGGTAGAGGTAGACCTAGATTAGATTACTCTTCATAAATAGTTAAGGATGTGGGTTGTTCTAGTTTTAGGGAAATGCGAAGTTTACCTCAGGATAGGAGAGAGTGGAGGTACGTGTCCAACCAGTCTTAGGACTGACGACCTTATGATGATGAATATATATTATTAAAAATCCTTCTTATAATCGATTTAACGATTTGTAACGTCCATCTGCGTCACTAGGAATGTCCAAGGTGGAGACTGATAATTATTTTTCCATTTTGTTTAATCGTACTCTCCGGCGGTGAACAACGTTGAGCATCTTGTAAACGGTACATTTTATTTCGGGTGACGTGTTTCCGCGTTTGTTTCATTCGAATTTTCGTCGTGACGTTATTTATTGCACAGCTTATCTCCGTCTTAAAGTTAATTTCGATGCTTTATTGCAGGGATCCGTCTTGATTTTTTCTACGGATCTGTTGGACTTTATTCCTTATACTGCAGCGGCTTCTTCTACGTTGCAGCAAATCTTTCTGTAGATAAATCTCACCGATCCGATCCGCTCCTTTGTAAAGACAGATTCGTCCGATACATTCCCTCCTTTTATTCCGGTCCCCTGTTTCCTTCAACTATAAACATTCACGACACTTGCAACACATCACATCCATGAGAAATTTCCTCGGCTCCGTCTAACCGAGTCAGAAATAATCGAATCGATATATTTTTAAAAATGATTCTTCAATATACAGTCACAAATCTAATTTACACTGTAAGATCTTGGGACTTGAGACTACCGATAGATTTGGCTCATCCCTGATTGGAAATATGATCCGGATTTACTAGGTCATCTCTTACTTCATCATCATCATCATCTTCATCTAAGGGTCGTAAGTTCTAAGACTTATCCGGTGGTCTATTTGGGGCCAGGTACCTCAGCCGAATAGGAGAACAGAGAACTCTATAGAAGTCAATAAGAAATAGGCGAGATAGATTGGTAGGACACCTTCTCAGGCATGAAGGTCTAATCAGAGACATATTATAGGCAGAAACAGGAGTTAGCAGGGGTAGAGGTAAACCTAGACTAGATTACTGTTCGCAAATAGTTAAGGATGCTGGTTGTTCTAGTTTTAGGGAAATGCGAAGTTTAGCTCAGGATAGGAAACAGTGGAGGTACGTATCTAACCAGTCTTAGGACTGACGACCTTATGATGATGATGTAATGTAAATTATGTGATTGTACCCATTCTTGTTATAAGCCACAAAGTGATCGCATTAGACAACAACGCTCAACTAACTCGGTCTTTCTGACACAAACCCTGTTCATCGTTCTGTTTTCCTACTTAATATTACTGTCTACCATCAAAAGCTGTTTAATTGTAAGCCCTATACTCAAACGGTATGCGGTGTAGGTATAAATGTGATACGTTCAATTTTAAATTAATGCAAGTAAAACTTGGTAGTAAGTAAGGTGGAACACAACAGGATCTAGTTCCCCTATGTGTTGCGCGATTTCGTTTTGTTTTGACTAACGATAAGTGATGGGGGAGAATGTACTTTGTAGAAAGACACGCACGCAGTAATGAGGGTGGCATTGTAAGTTTACTATATGCCGCCCTCAGGAAATACATGGGGATGATGGTTTGGTATCAGTTAAAATACGCGCTAATCTCCGGAACGACGCCGACGCCTGGGGGGCGCGACGTCTGTGCGAGCTTGGAGATTACTAAATAGCCGTATATCGTTTTAATAATCTTCGCAAGTTCGTGTAATAGCCTTTTTGTTCAGCTGGGGACCATAATGCGGTCCGGGGGTGCCAAGAGAAATTGCTTTCTTGAGACAGCGTGCACATCATACAAGACTTTGCCCATTGATTAAAGCAATTCCACGAACCGTAGAGTGTACTAGTACCTGGCTGTTTTGTAGCTACTGTACATAATACAAAAATACAAATATTCGTTTATTTTTGGATTGCAACATGGTTTACGTCGGACAAACCGGTGCATCTTTTGACCAAAGGATTCTTAAACATCAAGTTTCGATAAGGGAGTGCTACAGCCACATCCCTAACTATTTGCGAAGAGTAATCTAATCTAGGTCTACCTCTACCCCTCCTAACTCCTGTTTCTGCCTCTAATATGTCTCTGACTAGACCTTCATGCCTGAGAAGGTGTCCTACCAACCTATCTCGCCTATTTTTTATTGACTTCCATAGAGTCCTCTGTTCTCCTATTCTTTCCAATACCTCTTCATTTCTAACCTTTTCTACCCACGATATCCTCATCATCCGCCTATAACACCACATTTCGAACGCTTCTAACCTTTTCTTTTCCGCCGCTCCCACTGTCCATGTTTCGCACCCGTACAACGCCGTGCTCCAAACATACACCTTTAACAACCTTTTTCGAATTTCTAAATTAACCGTTCGCGAGCATAGAAGTGACTTCTTTTTATTAAAGGCGACACGACCCTGCGCTATCCTCTGCTTTATATCCCTACTACTCCTTCCATCCTCACTTATCTGACTTCCTAGGTATCTAAAATCAGTCACTTCTTCTAATTTTTCGTCTCCTATCTTTATATTCGCTCTTTCCCTACTTTTTCTTCCCTTGCATATCAGTATTTTAGTTTTACTTTTATTTATTTTCATACAGTACTGATCTGTCAGTACCGCTTCCATTCTATTTAAAGCTATGTCTAACTCCTCCTTGCTAGATGCTAATACTGCTACATCATCTACAAATCTAAGCATACTAATATTTTGCCCCTGTATGTCTATCCCTACAGCTGTACTGTCTTTAATGATTTTGATCGCGTCTTCGATGTATAGATTAAAAAGTAGCGATGACAGTGTACATCCTTGTCTGACTCCCTTCCTAATATTCACTTCTCTACATTGCAACCCCAACTCTATAACTGTCTATTACTCTTTATACAAACTAAGTATCACTCTTCTATCTTTGTAATTCATCCCTAAATTTTTAAGTATATTTAACATCTTGTCCCATTTAACATTGTCAAAAGCCTTCTCTAAATCTACAAATCCTAGGTACGCACTCTTTCCTTTTTCTATCGTTTTCTCTATTGCTACCTGTAAAGCTAGAATGGCCTACCGCGTTCCTCTATTTCTTCTAAACCCAATTTGATCTTCCCCTAATAGTTCTTCCGCCCTTTTTTCCATCCTCCTCTGTACAATTTTAGTTAAGATTTTTGACGCATGGGAAGTTAAGCTAATTGTTCGAAATTTCTCGCACCTATCTCTTATGATGATAATGATCAAATAAAGGTCAAGAATTGAATTTAATAGAAATTGTGTTCGTGTTGTGTTTTTGTAGGTACTGTTTCGTTCGAAGGGTTTCGCGATGCATCTTCTTCCGGCAAATGGATAATATATTCTTTGCCAGTCTTTCTGTATAAATTTCTCGAATAAATCAGTACACATTGAAAAAAGTTGCACGAATGGGAAATATGGTACATCCTATAAATAACGTCCAAGCCGTAGCAGAAGTAGTAGTAGTCTTCTACCTTCGACCATGGCAGACCCTCGAAAAATTATTATTCTCATCGGTCGAATAAAAAGGAAGAAAGTTACAGTTCACATTTTCCATTCGATTGAACATATTTTTACGTATTCTAATCGATTTATTTAAATTTTTCTAAAACGATTAATTGAATCCACTTTTACTTATACTTGGTGGAGATTCAGTAGAAAAATAACAATTGTAACTTCTATAGATAACTTATTAGCAGTTGCAAATTTGTAATTCAACAGTTAACAAAACCGCTGGTTAGTTAAGCGGTAATTTATTAACTAAGTAAGAAATTATAATGCAGAATCCGGACCCTGATAAATTAAAGCATTCTTTGATGTCGGCTGGTAAGAAAGCATATTCATCTTATTTGCAAGGGGACCCGTGGAAAAATAGGCATAATTTATTATTTTAGAGGGTAGAAAAAACCGAAGGAAAACACACTTAATCACAAATTGTTTCTCGAAGAAAGAAAGCCCTAAATCTGTCCCCCAAAAGGTTTTCTCCATTGCGGAAATTAACATCCCAGCGTTTTATATTATAATACTGAATAAAATTGAGGGGTTTTAGTGGATTAAAACATAATCAAATGTATTTACAGTACATCCTTAAATACTAAAGTTCGGGCTATTTGAATGAGAAATCATATAATAGGAGAGCCCATTTAATTGCCTATAAAAATACCCTTACCAACCTTTTTTCCATTCCCCTTTAATCTGTTTGTGACATTTTTATTTTTCATACCTCTTCTGCCAAGACCTTTGCAAAGACTTATATGGAACGTTCTCAAATTTATTTAGTTTTTTTATTACATTTTCTTTAGCGTTCGTTCCTTTCTAGACTGCTCGGAACTTTTACGGATAAAATTGAGTCATCTTTCGTATTATAAATAACGACAGCAGCGTCGAATAAAGTGAAGTTCTAGAGCGTCTAGATAATGTCACGAGGTAATGTTTTTCGCTCGAGCACGTCATCCGACGAAACCAATAGGCAAGGGCGCGCGGAGAGCTTTCGGGGATGAGGATGAAAACAGGCCAACAGTCCGAACATGGTGGTAGTAGTATAACGATAAAAAAAAAGAACGGTGAATTTATTTACCGAAAGGCAAAGGGCTCCATGCAGTTGCCATAAATTTTGAATCAGCGCGAATTTATCTGACGCCTCGCATTAATGAGTAATGACCACAGGGCCGGACTCAAACAACATCTCCATTTAATTAGCAACACTCATAATAGCTACAGTTGGTTGTTTTGATGGAAATTGATTCATTTATCAATCAAACGGCTGAATATCTACTTCAAAAGATGTCAACGAAAAAATCTTTTACTGTACTTTATCTACAGTGCATTCGTTATATGGTGGTTTAATTTATCGTTATCCTAAAATATTAAACTACTGGTATGCAAGGGAAGAAAAAGTAGGGGAAGAGCGAATATAAAGATAGGAGATGAAAAATTAGAAGAAGTGGTTGATTTTAGATACCTAGGAAGTCAGATAAGTGAGGATGGAAGGAGTAGTAGGGATATAAAGCAGAGGATAGCGCAGGGTCGTGTCGCCTTTAATAAAAAGAAGTCGCTTCTATGCTCGCGAACGGTTCATTTAGAAATTCGAAAAAGATTGTTAAAGGTGTAGGTTTGGAGCGCGGCGTTGTACGGATGCGAATCATGGACGGTGGGCGCGGCGGTAAAGAAAAGGTTAGAAGCGTTCGAAATGTGGTGTTACAGGAGAATAATGAGGATACCGTGGATAGAGAAGGTTAGAAATGAAGTGGTATCATAAATAATAGGAGAACAGAGGACTCTATGGAAGTCAATAAAAAATAGGCGAGATAGGTTTGTAGGACACCTTCTCAGGCATGAAGGTCTAGTCAGAGACATATTAGAGGCAGAAACAGGAGTTAGGAGGGGTAGAGGTAGGCCTAGATTAGATTACTCTTCGCAAATAGTTAAGGATGTGGGATGTTCTAGTTTTAGGGAAATGCGAAGTTTAGCTCATCAGGATAGGAAAGA
The DNA here is from genome assembly GCF_000699045.2 of Agrilus planipennis. NCBI lineage: Eukaryota > Metazoa > Arthropoda > Insecta > Coleoptera > Buprestidae > Agrilus > Agrilus planipennis. The sequence goes on along the minus strand of NW_020438860.1, from coordinate 247,293 downwards.
GTAGAGGTGCGTGTCCAACCAGTGTTAAGACTGATGATGATGATGATGATCCATAACCCACTAAATTACCGATTTCTTTTATAGATTGGTACATAACAAATCCTGGCTTAGATATCTATTACTCTTACGTGTTTAGCTTCTAATGAGAGTCTTTGACGTAAGAAACAAACAACTAATTTAGAAGCGTCGTCGCCGTTTGAGACGCATCAAATTAAATGGAACAAGGAACAATCCTCCAAAGAATAAACCACTGAAGATTTGTCTAAATTATGTTCCCATTGCGAGGAACAATTCCTATTATTATTTTTCCTTTCTGGCGCTTTGAAATATTCGCTCTTCTTTGTATTATATTTCCAATATTATTATTGCTATTATTCTGTGTTGCGTACAGAAGGGGTAGCTAATTGAAAGATTGCATGCAGAGGGTAGTTCTCTTCGTGTAGTGTGCAATTACGGTATTTTTTTCGAACCCAAACTGTAATAATTACCTACAGTAAATCCTCGTTTTATATTTCAAAAACGAACAAAATGAAAAACTGTTTCGTTATATGTACGTATTGTTTTTTTCGTAGTAATTTAATAACCCCGAATATGTATTAGGTAAAGCCGCCATACAATTATGACACAAAATAATAATCCGGAACCCTTTGATCAAAAATTATTCCCGGCGCAACAAATTGCTTTTTTGATGCGTTCGTTGCTGCTTAATTAAAATAAAAATTAACTAGTTTGTTATTGTGCTTTGACAGACGATTGTTGTGTTGTTTGTATGAATTTTACATAAAATGGACGTTCGAGCATTCTTTGATGTCGGCTGGTAAGAAAGCATATTCATCTTATTTGCAAGGGGACCCGTGGAAAAATAGGCATAATTTATTATTTTAGAGGGTAGAAAAAACCGAAGGAAAACACACTTAATCACAAATTGTTTCTCGAAGAAAGAAAGCCCTAAATCTGTCCCCCAAAAGGTTTTCTCCATTGCGGAAATTAACATCCCAGCGTTTTATATTATAATACTGAATAAAATTGAGGGGTTTTAGTGGATTAAAACATAATCAAATGTATTTACAGTACATCCTTAAATACTAAAGTTCGGGCTATTTGAATGAGAAATCATATAATAGGAGAGCCCATTTAATTGCCTATAAAAATACCCTTACCAACCTTTTTTCCATTCCCCTTTAATCTGTTTGTGACATTTTTATTTTTCATACCTCTTCTGCCAAGACCTTTGCAAAGACTTATATGGAACGTTCTCAAATTTATTTAGTTTTTTTATTACATTTTCTTTAGCGTTCGTTCCTTTCTAGACTGCTCGGAACTTTTACGGATAAAATTGAGTCATCTTTCGTATTATAAATAACGACAGCAGCGTCGAATAAAGTGAAGTTCTAGAGCGTCTAGATAATGTCACGAGGTAATGTTTTTCGCTCGAGCACGTCATCCGACGAAACCAATAGGCAAGGGCGCGCGGAGAGCTTTCGGGGATGAGGATGAAAACAGGCCAACAGTCCGAACATGGTGGTAGTAGTATAACGATAAAAAAAAAGAACGGTGAATTTATTTACCGAAAGGCAAAGGGCTCCATGCAGTTGCCATAAATTTTGAATCAGCGCGAATTTATCTGACGCCTCGCATTAATGAGTAATGACCACAGGGCCGGACTCAAACAACATCTCCATTTAATTAGCAACACTCATAATAGCTACAGTTGGTTGTTTTGATGGAAATTGATTCATTTATCAATCAAACGGCTGAATATCTACTTCAAAAGATGTCAACGAAAAAATCTTTTACTGTACTTTATCTACAGTGCATTCGTTATATGGTGGTTTAATTTATCGTTATCCTAAAATATTAAACTACTGGTATGCAAGGGAAGAAAAAGTAGGGGAAGAGCGAATATAAAGATAGGAGATGAAAAATTAGAAGAAGTGGTTGATTTTAGATACCTAGGAAGTCAGATAAGTGAGGATGGAAGGAGTAGTAGGGATATAAAGCAGAGGATAGCGCAGGGTCGTGTCGCCTTTAATAAAAAGAAGTCGCTTCTATGCTCGCGAACGGTTCATTTAGAAATTCGAAAAAGATTGTTAAAGGTGTAGGTTTGGAGCGCGGCGTTGTACGGATGCGAATCATGGACGGTGGGCGCGGCGGTAAAGAAAAGGTTAGAAGCGTTCGAAATGTGGTGTTACAGGAGAATAATGAGGATACCGTGGATAGAGAAGGTTAGAAATGAAGTGGTATCATAAATAATAGGAGAACAGAGGACTCTATGGAAGTCAATAAAAAATAGGCGAGATAGGTTTGTAGGACACCTTCTCAGGCATGAAGGTCTAGTCAGAGACATATTAGAGGCAGAAACAGGAGTTAGGAGGGGTAGAGGTAGGCCTAGATTAGATTACTCTTCGCAAATAGTTAAGGATGTGGGATGTTCTAGTTTTAGGGAAATGCGAAGTTTAGCTCATCAGGATAGGAAAGAGTAGAGGTGCGTGTCCAACCAGTGTTAAGACTGATGATGATGATGATGATCCATAACCCACTAAATTACCGATTTCTTTTATAGATTGGTACATAACAAATCCTGGCTTAGATATCTATTACTCTTACGTGTTTAGCTTCTAATGAGAGTCTTTGACGTAAGAAACAAACAACTAATTTAGAAGCGTCGTCGCCGTTTGAGACGCATCAAATTAAATGGAACAAGGAACAATCCTCCAAAGAATAAACCACTGAAGATTTGTCTAAATTATGTTCCCATTGCGAGGAACAATTCCTATTATTATTTTTCCTTTCTGGCGCTTTGAAATATTCGCTCTTCTTTGTATTATATTTCCAATATTATTATTGCTATTATTCTGTGTTGCGTACAGAAGGGGTAGCTAATTGAAAGATTGCATGCAGAGGGTAGTTCTCTTCGTGTAGTGTGCAATTACGGTATTTTTTTCGAACCCAAACTGTAATAATTACCTACAGTAAATCCTCGTTTTATATTTCAAAAACGAACAAAATGAAAAACTGTTTCGTTATATGTACGTATTGTTTTTTTCGTAGTAATTTAATAACCCCGAATATGTATTAGGTAAAGCCGCCATACAATTATGACACAAAATAATAATCCGGAACCCTTTGATCAAAAATTATTCCCGGCGCAACAAATTGCTTTTTTGATGCGTTCGTTGCTGCTTAATTAAAATAAAAATTAACTAGTTTGTTATTGTGCTTTGACAGACGATTGTTGTGTTGTTTGTATGAATTTTACATAAAATGGACGTTCGGTCCCCGTCGTGTGACGATGGGAATATGAAATAGGTTTAATAAATAATTTATTTATAGCGGTTTGTTCCCTGACTTTTTTTCTTTTTATTTATTTTATCCATTCGACATGCATGACGGGATGTAAATTGAAATGTTCATCTGTACAATGCAATTGACGTTTTGATATCAGATACTGCATTATTAATTACTTCGGTAACTTTATTAATTTACTAATTTAATAAAAACGGAACAGCCTGTTCCAACCCGACTGCATTCAAAATGCATTCCTTGTGTTCGTCTAGTCTGCTTTTAATTCGCATTAATTTAATTAGTGCATTTTTGTCAGCCATATTTCTGGTGTGAAGACAAGCACCACTGATTTATACGTGACAGCTCTAAAACATTCTAACATCTAATAATTTACCCAAAAAAAATGTCATTTTTCCGTATGAACGGATCCCCCTAAACGATCCGCACAGCTTGGACGCCGCGCGCGTACTGAAGCGCCGTGCGTTCGCTATGTTGACAGAAAGCGAGCGCGTACCTATCCCCACTCCCACTACTAATACCGCGCGTATGCTTGAGGATCTATACCGCGCGTGGCTTGGAGATCTATACCGCGCGTGCCTTGCAGCTTTTATTTCTTTTCGTCATAACTCTTATACCGTTTGAGATATTGTGACGGGACAAAAACTATTTTTATTCTGAACGTGTTCTTTATAAACCAAACATGCGTATACATTTTAATATTATCTAATCTTGAAAATATTCACTCCATCTTTTTGTCTGGTACAATTCAAAATCAGGATATCGATACTGAGAAACTCTTATGGATTGTACGATATAAGGGGTTGAGAAATATGATAGTGTTGCATTACGAAATCTTTCGTCGGTGAGCAGAGTAAAGTGCTAGATGTGTACATAACATAATGTAACTTTGTCTAGATGTATACGAATGTAAATAGATCCGCGTATTCCTTCTCAATTTTCCGTCACGTCATCTGTAAATTGAAAGTACGTTAACTTCATTTGAAAATTTCGGATCAAAAATTAAATTTTTAATCCTGTTTCAAGTACTAAAACTTTTGTACGTTCAAATTTACCTGTCGATTTGTAAGTAGCGTTTAATCTGTCAGATTACGGTCGTAACTAGATCGAATCGGTCGTTTTTTTTCCTGTGATCGTTTAGTGAAACGTTCTGTTTATTTATCTGAAAGGAAATTAATTAATTCGGAGACATCAGACAGATCCACCCTTCGAACGAACATCCCTATAATCTTAAGATTAATTAATTAGCCTTATCAGAATTTTGTCGAGCGTGAACCTCTCCCGTAACCGGCTCCCTTATTATCAACTAAATGGACGACTGTTACTATTATCGTGAGCACTCAGGAACAAAGGATTGTTAAGATATAGTGACACAGAGCGCTTAAATCGTCTTCTTCGAAATTTTGCAATAAAAATGTTGGCGATTAAAGATGATTGTTATAACAGAGACGTTATGTCAGACTTTAAGCCAGGGAGGGACTATTTCTAATAAGAAAAAGGTTTTAGGTAATCGTTGGGATGCAGCACGATTCCAATAGATGGCGACATACTACCCATAACTTGATATTGATATAAACAAGTATCGAAGTAGATCTTCGTGAGGCCTCAAAACCTCATGTACACCCTCCGGCTCTCTCTCTCTCTGTACTCTGATGAGTGTTTCCCAAGGAAGATGCTTATGTCTCTTTGACGAATTCTTTGAGTAGTTACGCCAGTGTGAGTTTTGTACCACAGAAAAGGAGAGTCACTTAATTAACGAAAAGGACTTCTAACGCTCGTCAAATAGACCACTTTCGCTCTATTTCTCCCTTATCTTTCGACTGCTGCACCGAGCAAATATGCTAAAACTTTAATTTCGCCTATGCAAAAGTTAATGGTGCATAGAATCATCTGTTGGGAGCGTCAGCGACCAAGTTTAATAGCCCAGTCTGGTACCGTGGTTACCCACACTTACACACACACACAGGCATTTTACCATGCATTCTAAAGCGGTTTATCTTTCTCTCTCTCTTTCGCACTGTTTCGCTCCAAGATTCACAATTAAAATATGTCCCGCCATATATCTTGCCGGCCGCGCGAACCGTGCAGATTAACACTTACTCTTGGCGCGCTAATTCAAATTTGTGGCCCATGAAACTACGCACTAAAATGCGGGTAATTAATTGCCTGACTACGGATCTCTATACATATATGTATATATAACATACGGTGTACATACGCCACTGCTGCTACTACGATAGAATGACCGTCTTCAGGTCTCGACCTTTTGGAACTTCTAGACCACTTTAAAGTCGTTGTAAAAATAAAGTATGTACAGGGTTGGGGACGTCGCGAGCAAGGCGGCGGAAAGGGAACCCCGTTACCCCCAGGATAGTTTAAAAATCCTACATACAAATTACTCAATCGATTATGATCGATTAAATGTCATGTACGTAGACCCAAAGTTTCTCTGACGTCCTGGACATTACTCTAAACTCTAACTCTCTCATTGAAGATGACACTTTGTTTGTCAAAACGTGTTTTAGGCTTCTAAATGTTTTGTGGAATTTTGGGTTTCAACACCTTGAATGTGAGAAACCAAAGTAGACAAAGTACCTGTCTTCGTTTCTCAATCAAAAAAAATAAATTATTAATTTTCTTCATTTGATATTTATACTGACTCAGTAGCTGCAATTGTTACATATTACTGCGCCCCTAACGTACATTATAATTTGACGATGTCTTTTATTCCTTGTATTTACACCTTTTTTTGCTCTTTTCTGAGCATCTCTAATTGCATTGTTGGCATTTTACACGCTGGATATAACGAGTACGTACTTGTTCCTTGTAACAAACAATTGCTTACGGCCGTTTCTATTCCTTTTTTTCCCCCAATGCAATAAGTTAACTTTGCCACGTCCGTTTTTTCTCTCTCTCTCTCTCTCTTTCTCTCTCACTCTAATCATCTTTCTCTTCCCATGTAAACTTTCATTATTACGGGAGGGAAACAACGCGTAAACTGACTTCCAATTAAACCATCCTTTTGTTTGCATTTCCAGTTGCACTAGTAACTTTCACAAAGGACGAAGGATCATTCCTTTTTTTATTATTATTTTTTTTATTTCGCGCTTTTCGCACTTCAACATACGCTCGTGTACAATCGACTATCGTAAGTGGTGAATCACAACGAAGTTGGGAGTTACGATCAACGACGTATGCGAAAAAGAAACAAAAATAAAAAGATTGGTGCAACCAATAAGTGGTAAGGGACGAGGCAAACAATAAAACTTAAATATATTCCGTCTAACTCCAATGTCGCTTTCTTTTGTTTCCCTTTGTCTCTCTCTCTTTCTCTTTCGTGTGTTTTTGAAGCTAACTTCACGCTGATTCACCACTTATAATAGTAAACTGTGCATACATCTAGTATAAAAATTCTGTTTCGTTTTAAATTCTCATAAGTATCACCCAGTGTGAGTATAGATACTGTCCTTTTTTGATAACAATTTGAAATTCGGTTTCTAGTAAACTTATATAGTTCTAGTTCTGTCGCTGTCGTTGCCAGTGAATATGGAATGTAGGATATGCTTCTAACTTTGGTAAAATTGACGAAAGCTCCGTGCATGTTCTTATTGGAATTTAGTTACTAAATTTGTAAACTGTTGCACCGGATAGCGCTTTCATCTGAGTTTAATTGAACCTCGTTTGGCAGTTCCAGACCGGCACAGACTTATACCACTCCAGAACTTATTGCTTTGTCAGATCTCCGAACTGATTAAGATTTTCTTTGAATTAATCAGACCAAACCAAATTTCAACGTAACTTATCCGACTATACTAACATATATATTAATATTAATACGTTACATCTATAAACCAACGAGAAATACAAATAATTATTATATCTACTGGTTAATGTACGATATATTAAATTTTAGTTACAAAATAACTTCTGCAAGAATGTTTTTTTGAGTACTAACTTTAAATGTTTTGCGTGAAAGGAAGAAAAGACCTTAAATAAAGGTATTAGATGAACTTAAGAAGGAAATATAAAATTGCCGAAATAAATTGGCGAGTTGTTGGGTGTGGAAATGAAAAATTGTTGTTTTAGGCTTGACAACGATGCCACCATAAATTCAAGTGGCTTAACTAAATTTCGTTTCGTTGTGACACTTACAGGAAAGTTTTTTTATTATATTACCGAAAGAACGCTCTCACAAATGCTGTAATTAACGACTATAATTGTTGAAACGGGTAATCTACGACCTGGTGCTATTATTCAATTCGTTTATGTACGGAATGAAAGAAAATTTTTAGTCTCGGCCAGGCAAATTTGAAAGCGAGCAAATTTTCAAAAACAAGGTAAATAATAATTAATAATAATTTTCCCTGAATTGACGAACTATGTCGACTGTAAAGGGAATTTAATTATACAATTCACTTACTTACCTGCTGTCTGTTCTTCTGACTCGCACAATCCTTTGAACAATATTCTCTTGCTCTATTTTTGCGTTAATTGGAAAAATATTAAGATTCCTTTTTCAGGAAGGTAAAGTTAAAATTAATTCAATTTGAAAACAGTACAGGTATATTATATTTTTCAACACATTTACATTGTAATCACACCGATGTTCTCAAAAGGAAAAAATATATTTACATCTTACAGTTTTAAATCATTGTCCTCTTTCTTACACCAGATGTATGTATGTATATATTCGACATAGAATTATTTTTAATATTTATTTACATGAGTGTTTAGTATGTAGTACAAAATGAAAGTTTATGCTAAGTTATCATTCATCACTTATCACTGTGTCAAAGTGAAAGTATATTACATGCACAACTCTTTGAAACTTTGTTCATAAAAACACAAATTAATGGGTTAGTAGGAAGAGGAATTATATGTATGTATGTATAGTGAATTATTTGGGTTTTAGTTTCACCCTATTCAATACGTAAACATAAACGGCTAGAAATATCACTTGATGAGTTAATTTCCTTTTGAATAGAGAGACACTGAGAGTCTTTTAAAAGGTTGACTCAAGTTCATAATAATGTGCCTGTATCACAGCGTTTATAGGATTGAGATAAGGGCTGCATTTAGAATCACTATCACTGTTAAAAGAAACGTCCTGCTGTAGAATAAGGACCTGAAAGTTTTATCAGTGGAGGACGCGAGAGCACCTGAAACTCTGTCCATACAAATTTCGAATTCTACAAAATCCACACGCGTAATCGCACAGTAGTGGTGCAGGGCGCAGCCGAAGCCGCAACCTCCGATAACTCCAACAGAATTGGCCCGAAAGTACCTGAAAAATAGAGGACAGAAAATGGACAATATTAAGAAAAAGTTGGAGCAGTTAGGGACACACAACATTTCAGTAAAATCCACAAGGATATAGATTTGTGGAACTGAATCTACGGCATTGTGTTAGATACGGTTGGAGTTTGTTCCTGACGTTTCGCGAGCATGCTCCATCCAGTATCGGAGATGGAAGAATCTCTGCTTGTGCCAGCGAAACGTTAGGAAGCAACTTCAACCGACGAAGGTCTTTAGACTCGGATTAGGATTAGAATTACTAATTTACCTTTTTAATTATTTGATCGTACCTTGTAAATTTCTGGCTTTCTGACAACGGGCTAAGCGTTAACTTCTCTGCTAATCCGTGCAGCGTTAATGGCGTTATCTGACTGATACCGTAATAACTGCTGAAATTGTACTCGACCTGCCAGTTGGGATCTTCCTTAGAAGTCTTCGGTAAGTCCAGGTAGTATTGCGAATAATCAATTATCTGAAAATAACGTTGTTAATACATAACTTTTGCCGTTCGCCAGAATTTCTGTACGAAACGTTTTTAGAAATACGTTTAAAAGTAATAAACGTTCTTAACTTATTCGGAAACGGCATACAGACTAGACATCTGGCACTATATTTAGTAGCAAATAGTTCAGCTTTTAATGTTCACATATGGCATATAAATGGGCCAGAAAAGGGAAGTATTTTAACTTCTAAAGAACCGACTCTTACATTAAATTCCATTACTTTCTCGCATTATGAAGATATACGACTCGCGAGTTATTGTACAAAATAAGTGACCTAAAAGCCACCGTAAATCAAAAAGGAAACCATTCAAGTACCCTCTTGTAATCGTTTAATTAAAATGTAGAAAAGACGCGATGAAATTGGCGACAAGGTTTCTTTTTTAAATTCATAAGTACAAACGTCCGTACTGAAACTGTTAAGACACGAAAGATGAAAGTAATTTTCGCGATAAAGCAGATTTTTTCCGATAGTTTTGCGAGTCCCTTTCAACATTTATTTTGGTTTGTTTTAGCGACAATTCCGCTACATTTTTCCACGATTACAATTGTCGGTATTTTACGGGTTGCATCCCTTTTAATTTCGGTCGAAATTAACAGCCGGCCATATCCGCCCAGCAATCGTAATCAAATTTTGTAGTAGTTCGTTCGGTCCCCTAGTATCTTTAAATTACAGGACAAACCACCGCCAGACCGAACGGTCTCGCTCCTGTACACGAGAGAGGGAAAAAGAAGGGACGCGAAATTTTCGAACTGGTCGATACCCACCAGAGGAATTAGCGCGAATTTTACACTCCGCTACGTTGCACTTTTATTGTTCTGTCTTTAAGCCCCCCCCCTTCCCTCAAAGTTGGTTTAGTATCACCTGTCCATCGAAAAAATCAAACAACAAAAGACTAATCAGCCAGATTACTACAGCAGCAGCTATCACAATCAAGGAATCCGTGTTGTCATCGGTATTTTACAACAGACGTCGTGGCGCATCGATAAAATGTATCCAGTCGTAAACTGTAAAGATGTTGAAAATTGTACAGTACCATCCCAATCACCTGTGCAGCTTCCTTGTCACGCGCGGACTAACATCGAACGCTAATAACGCGCGCGTCTACTCATTCTCCCTCCCAAGTCTCGTCGCATGTACCGTATGCACATTAGAGACTTCCGCGGACGTCCGCTGTTTCTTCTCTCCCTCTATTCTCGCCTCCTGCACCGTGCGTACTTTACAGGCTGCCACGCGTGTCCACTGATTGTCCTCTCAGTCACTCCCGCCACCTGTACCGTGCGTACTTAAGAGATTACCTCCAGCGTCTACTGATTCTCAACTCCTTCTACTATCGTTGCCTGCACCCTGCATAAATCATAGGCCACTGCGCGCGTCTATTGGCTATGCTCCCCGCCACTCCCATCCCCTGTACCGTGCGTACTATTGAGACTACCGCGCGCGTACATTGACTGTCCTCTCCACCAGTGCCGCTGCCTGTACCGTTCGTACTTTAGAGGCCACCACGCGTGTCCACTGATTGTCCTCTCCGTCATTCCCGTCATCTGTACCATGCGTACTTTAGAAACTACCACGCGTGTCTTCTCATTCTTCCACCTAATTCTCGCCGCATGTACCGTATGCACATTAGAGACTTCCGCGCGCGTCAACTGTTTCGCCTCTTCCTCCATTCTCGCCTCTTGTGCCGTGCGTACGTTTGAGACTACCGCGCGCGTACAGTGACTGTTCTCTTCGATAGTGCCGCTGCCTGTACTGTTCGTAATTTAGAGGCCACCGCGCGTGTCCACTGATTGTCCTTTCCATCATTCTCGTCACCTGTACCATGCGTACTTTAGAAACTACCGCGCGCGTCTTCTCATTCTTCCACCTAATTCTCGCCGCATGTACCGTATGCACATTAGAGACTTCCGCGCGCGTCAACTGTTTCGCCTCTCCCGCCATTCTCGCCTCTTGTACCGTGCGTGCGTTTGAGACTACCGCGCGTGTACATTGACTGTCCTCTCCGCCAGTGCCGCTGCCTGTACCGTCCGTACTTTTGAGGCTACCGTGCACCTCTACTCATTCTTCCATCCACGCGCGCCTAATAATTCTCCTCTGCCCTACTCCCGCGGCCTGTACCGTGCGTACTTTATAAGCTACCGTGCCACCGCGTTCGCAAAGAAATTCGCTCATAACTTGCAAACCCTTTAAGGGATCGAAATAAAGTAAAAACTGTTCTTTACGACACGTATCCCGCGTTCTTTTTAGAGCAATGATAAAGGAGCTCTTACCTCGCCGGTGTACCTGTCGAACTTGTACAACCGCAATCCGGGATTGTTGTGGCCGACGTGGAGTCTTCGAGGTGTAAGGGACGGGGCAATAAAAGCCCAAGATACGGGAGTACCTGAAACAAATGACTGCAACGTGCGCGTAGACATTTCGAAGTGTTCACCTACCTTCCTCGTCGTAGAATATCCTGTAGGTGTCTGAATGAAGATGGCCGAAAAACTGACCCACGATTATCTTGGAGTACTTTCGTACTATCTGGAGATATTTTTTATTGTAGTAATCGGAATAAGCTTGGTCTGGAAGAGTCCCTTGCCTCTCGTCGGATCCTGGAGGAATGTGACCTGCTATGTAGACCTGTAACGACACGATCGAACGTTTTCTCGTTTCTTTTATTCTATTTCATCTAAAGACGGTAATGAAAAGTATAAAATAATTAAAAACTCTTTTTTTTTTGGGAAAGTTTTGTCGTTTTAGAAAGGAAACGGGGATTTCTCGTGCTTATTACAATTGTAAAACCATGAAGGAGAATTTTGCATTTCAACGAACAAAAGATTTTCGTTCTCCCTTTAATTTTCTTTCGGGAGAATAACGTCGCCTGACGTCGTCGCCCTTATCCGTCGTATTTCTTGTTCTCCTTCTTGTTCCACCGCCCCCCTCCCCCCCCCCCGACCGAATCGGCATACAAGAAGGGGGGTGTCGGGAGCACTTAAAGTCACTTCCGTCACCACGTTCATTGTTTGTACATTTCCGAAGTAAATGTACACAGTTACGTAGAGAATTCGTTGAATAGGGGCGGCTGCAAGGGACGGGGAATTATTACTAATAATAATTCTAAAGATAATTTTATGCGAAATGGCACAGAACTTCTGTTATCGTTACGCCGAATTCCGGCTCTAATTAATATTCCATTGTTTTGAAAGGGTGGTTTGTTACCTCTTCCAAATCCCTCTGAAGCCCTCCACGACTTACCGTTTCAACTAGCTACTCCAATTCTGGAGTATTTACTTGAAAAATCTATGAATATAAATAAACGTTCGCGAAAACATTTTTGCCCAAAGAAATTATTTATTGAAATTGTTTGTTATGTATTTTAGTCAAGTTTAATTAAATACCTTTCCTTTTGTTTCAGATATTAAAGCCTACCAAACGTCGTTAAGGGTGAGTCTAAATTTTATATTACTTACTGATGGAGTTATTTTTAATATCAAACAGAGAACACGAATAAGAACGATATAATGTTGAAGATATGTAAGTCCTTCATATCTTTTTATTCGCTTCCTTTTATATAATGGAATTTCCCCGATTCTGCTACTTATATACACACACTTTCCCTTATTTTTCCCTCTGTATTTATTATCTTCGAGCATCGTACGAGTCGCTTTGGATCGCGTTTATTTTTTGTCGTTATCAAAAGTGGTATAAAATGTAATTAAAGTTAAAGAGGTTGTCGACAAGTAGACATGTACGTGAGTGTTCTTGAGACCGTCGCGACGTCGAACGTCGCTCAGGCAGGATATATTTTGTCGTAGTCGTACTCGTCGTATGCTATCAGCTAAGATGTTGAATAATTATTATGTGTAGCTACATTGACGAAGAAGCCACCCCAAGAATAATCCGACCGTGAATTTTTCTACCACAGATCCTTATCTTATATACCCTTACACAGAAATGTAATTGGAAAAGAAATGATAGCAAAACCCTTTAGAGAACTGCTAGAGAACGGAAAAGTAGGTAAAAAGATCATAAAAAATATTGAGTACCTTGTATATTTCCCTGTAATAATTTGAATTAAATTGAAGGGTTCTTCAAATATTGTAAATTCAATTGCTATACTATTGCTGTTCTACAATGTACAATAACAATTGCAATTTAAGCTTACCATTGTCAAATTTTAAACAAAAACTAAGTGTTTTAGAAACAGTTGGCATTTATAATGTAACGTTTGCGATGCTTGCTACATCGGACAAAGTGCTAGTGTCATTAAGAGTAGAGTTACAGAACATTTAAAAAGCGACGATAAAAAGTCGCCAAAGCTGGTTTTTCAGAACATCGTGTCTTATCAAGCCATCCCTTAGATCACAATAACTGCACTATTAATTCGTTTAATTCTATACTTATTACAAATGACATTTAAAAATGTTTATGTAACAACAATTAGGTATGTATCGTGAAAGAGAACATGCTGCTTCATTCTTAAATGCATATCTTGGAAACATTTAAAATATCAGCAACTAAAGCCCTTTGCATGACAGCGGCTACGAGGCAGCACAGGGAAATTAATAAGAAACGGATTACAAGGAAACAAAGACCTTTGTTTGCTTACTATTATCCCTTCGATCGATTTGGTTATGTTTGGCTAAATAATTTGTCCCTTATCGTGGCTACAGTTGTTACGCCTTATCTCGCATGTCAACAGGTCAATTTAAAAGTACGAAAATCGATTGTAAACAAAAGGAAAAAGTGGGAAAACAAAAGCTAACGTGCGGGCAAAAAATTGAAGCGCGCCTTTAAAAACAAAAACTGTTTTCTTGGGACTCACCGTCTCCTTGTGGTGTTCACATTTCACCAGTACTTTGTTCAGCCATTCCCACTGTTTGTTCGCGTCCTCGTCATGTTTACCTTTGGTCATCAGGTTCGTGTTGAGGACAATGATCTGTAACTTATGCGTTTTCCTCTCGATCAAATAGTAACCGCCTGTAACGAATTATCTACATTGATTAGATTGATCTCCATTATCTACGAGTTAACTTTACCCGATTCGAATGTCTTCATTGAATCGGTGGGCAGCCAACGACTCCACATGCGACCCAATTGCTTCTGTGACCCCGGATCATCGTGACCCAGGGCGGGAAACACGAACTGGGAACTGAATGTCTTCGTCAGTAAATCTGTTAAATTCTGCATGTATTCTAACTGAAGTGCTTTTTCGTATCGTCTTATGGAATGCGACATGGCATCCCTGAAACGACAACGTTAGAAAAAGGATAAAGAAAATAATTAGTTAGACATCCTGATCGAGTCTATTTTAGTGTTAAGAAATCAAGGATACTTAGTTTGTATAAAGAGTAATAGACAGTTATAGAGTTGGGGTTGCAATGTAGAGAAGTGAATATTAGGAAGGGAGTCAGACAAGGATGTACACTGTCATCGCTACTTTTTAATCTATACATCGAAGACGCGATCAAAATCATTAAAGACAGTACAACTGTAGGGATAGACATACAGGGGCAAAATATTAGTATGCTTAGATTTATAGATGATGTAGCAGTATTAGCATCTAGCAAGGAGGAGTTAGACATAGCTTTAAATAAAATGGAAGAGGTGTTGACAAAACGGTTTTCAATGAAAATAAATAAAAATAAGACATAAATACTGGTGTACAAGGGAGGGAAAAGTAGAGAAAGAGCGAATATAAAGATAGGAGACGAAATAAAAAGGACTCTATAGGCGAGATAGGTTGGTAGGACACCTTCTCAGGCATGAAGGTCTAGTCAGAGACATATTAGAGGCAGAAACAGGAGTTAGGAGTGGTAAACCTAGATTCGATTACCGTTTGCAAACAGTTAAGGATCTGGGTTGTTCTAGTTTTTAAGGAAATGGAAAGATTGTCTCAGGATATGAAAGAGTGAAGGTGTGTGTCCGATCAGTCTTAGGACTGACGACCTTATAATGATGATGAATTCATCTTTAATTGTTATCCACCGTAAATTACCCCAAGAATTTTCACATTAATATTTAAGTACAAATCTTCGGATCAAGATAGATAAAATTGTGTACAACCAAAAAGTGGATAATCTAATCTGAACAGATAATCGTTCGTTTCCTTAATGCATTCAGTATACTAAGTTCGTAATCAGTTAATTAATAATCTTCGCAGAAATTACAGGACAGTGATGATGGCATTATTAGGTTACCCTGCCGGGTACGCGCATCCCGTAAATTCCGTTTCACTCTTACGTAACTGTTGTCACTAGTAAATAATTAATAATCATAATCAACAACCCCTGACGTGCGGCATTCTCTTCCGTCTGCCACGTTTTGCCAATAAATTGTCAGAAATCTTCACGAGCTCCAAGTTTATCTTAAAGTGTATTTGCAAATTACAGTTCGATCACATTTTTAAATAAACTACATACGTACATGTATATACACAACTTTTTTTAAATAATTTTGCTTTTTATCTAGTTAAATTAACTTAAAATTTCGATGATGAAAGGGGGAGAGGGTAGTAAAAACAATTAGAGGAAAGGGGAGTAGTATTAGATTAAAAGAAAAATTGATTAGAAATGTGTTTTTAGACGTAGAACAGTAAAAGTTCAAAACCCAACTACAAAGTAGGTGCTATTCAGTAACTAAGTTACCTTCTTCAAGGGAGTGCTTTTCGGTAAAATACTTGTCTTCTTCAAATCAAAAATTTAAAGGTGGGACAACATATTTGGTGGTCTACAAACACCTCTATATGACTAGAAAACTTTGGTAGTCTTGTAGAACACTGAAAGCTCAAATCAAGACAATGAAGATCCTAAGTACTTTTTGGTAACAACAAATTTAATTTCTTCGGTCTCTGAATGGGGTAATTTTGTTACCGAAAGGTCCCTGAAGAAGGCAGCTTTGTTACAGCAATTTCAAGGGAAAACCTTTTACAATTGCGTGTGACAAACGGATCTCATAATGATCCTTTTGATCCTATTTTATCAAATGTAATTAAAAACTAAGGTAGACAGTGATTTTTGGATATCTATAAGCCATTAGATTTCTGTATTGCGTTTACTAACCCTGTCCAAAGGACGAACTCGACGTTATCGGCCTGCCGTTGGCCCATTATCCTCGCAGCTGACTCGACAAGTTCCCACGGGGAATCACAGCCGTAGTCGCCGTACCTCCCCGTAGGCTTTCGATAATTTCGGGGGCCGCCTTCCGTGTCCGCACGCCAGCATCCTGCCAAAGAAGAATAGACCGGGTTATTTATAGGCAAACGGCTTCTTAGCTCCTGTCTGGAGAGGCATTGTTGTCCTGCAGGACACACGACCGTCGCGCTGGACAAATGCCCCTCCTTATAATATATATATCTACCTAATACATGGACTCCGTTCCGCAGAAAACAATCATCCCTTTAGAATAAAACAAGCGACAGTCTATATATTATAGGATTAATTAATATACAGGATGTTTCGTCGCCTGTTTCAGATAATTACATGTGTAAGGGTCTAAACAAGATTTTACCCCTAAATATATATACGTGTAGGGTTAACTTACCTTTCCTAGTATCTCCATTTATACTAAAGAAGGGATCGTAATGAAAATCGGTTATGTGCCAGAAGTATCCTGAAAAACAAAAAAAAAATTCGCAGTTAACTAGCTAATTATTATTGACGAAATAAATCAATGGTGGTATTTTTTTAACAAGAATTCCCCCTATTGCTTATTCAGATCCCTCGGGATGGTGTCGCTTAAAAGAAATAACACAAGAACCAGATGATCTGGTAGGCAGGAAAGGAACAGGGGTGGAAAAAAGACATTAACCCTGGCCATTCTGTTACATGGTCAATTAAGTTTGGAATGTAATTTCGTTTTTTTATTGGACGGTTTGTTTCGCCTTGTGTGTATCAGTGTTGCGTAAGGGCGAGTACCACCCCTACGACGCCGATAATAAATATAAGAAGAAGCACCTATTGTCCGAAATTAATTGTCCAACCACCTACGCGTAAAATTTATTGTGTTGACGAATCCTTATTAGGAACATTGATTCTTACAACAATAAGGGACACAATTAATTACTGGGATTTTTATTATTATGTTGTGATGGAAGAGAGACATGTTAGAGGCAGAAACAGGAGTTAGGAGGGGTAGAGGTAGACCTAGATTAGATTACTGTTCGAAAATAGTTAAGGATGTGGTTTGTTCTAGTTTTAGGGTAATGCGAAGTTTAGCTCAGGATAGGAGAGAGTGGTGGAGGTACGTGTCCAACCAGTCTTAGGACTGACGACCTTATGATGATGATGTTATGATGGAATATTGGTCTTTAATGGCTTTGGGATTTCCCATATAAAAAGAAGTAAATAAGGGCATTTAGGTCCTTAGTTTTAAAACAATTGTATGTAAAACTGAAATAAATAATAAATCCTTTGCCATCTTTTGAATTTTAATTACACGCCACAATTAAGTGTCTATTGAAGCCTTCCTGCGTTCGTCACGTAGTTCGATGGTTGTTATCATATTTTTTATCCTCTTGAAGGATCCTTTACATTTCTGCCTTAATGTATTGTAGCGTTAGTTTCATACCCTTTCAAATTTTTATTTTTATACTCTTCCGTTGGTACAGAAGCGCTAAGCATCGCTTTCTTCTTATTATTTTTAATGAGACCGGAAAGGACATAAAAGGAAAACAAAAACAGCTTGATAATAATCATTATTATTATTATTATTCTTATCATTCGTACATCGGAAATAATTATCAATACGCCGGTACTCACTCTGTGGAAAATTCACGGCACAGTGCGCTTTAATAATTACGATTTGGACACTTTGGTTTCCATCGGAGATGCCTTGTATCAATTCGATTTAAATAAATATCAAATAGAATGAAATTTCCGAGGTGCGACATCGCTATCTGTCCGTTTCGTTTTTGTTTCGGCTCCGAGAAAGACAAAAGTCCATTTGGAAGTTGGATACTCCAGTTACACGAGTTTTCTTTTGCATCAGTGTGAGTAATCGATGTTTGGGCTCCTTTCTCGTGGAAGTTTGGCAAACTAATAAGCCAACGAAACTATGAGTTTAACATTCCTGATGGCCGACGATTGTTCATCACCCCCCTCCCTTTGTCCCTCTGCCCACTTCTTCCTGCGGTCCTGTGCTGCTTTATCCGATATCTGTTAAACAAACTTCCGGGGTCAAGTTTTGTCCGCTGCTAATTAATGTCTTTACGTAGTTAATATCGCGTTAAATACAAATCGGAATATTCAGGGTTGGGGGACCATTTGTAACATGTTCTTGCTTTTGTTTTGTCCATAGTAAATACCCAGTACAGATAAACCCTATCTCAACCGTGCTATCTTGTACGTAGTATCAGTCAGATTTATCTTCTAAATGCTGGTTTTAAATTGTTCTCAAAATCCTAACTGTATATCTATTCTAAAAAATTCCTTGAAGTCTTTGGAATCGCTTTACGTTAAACGACTTAAAAGTAGCTATGATCAAAAATTTCGTTTATTTCTCAGAAAGAAGATTCCCATGTGTTTTGGTCAAATACTTCACACGTCCAATCTTCTTACATCACACCCTATATTTTATGCCCATATTTCCCTTTATCATTCCTGGTTATCCCATCATATTTAACATTCAAATTCTAGTATTACTTCTGCATCTTCTACCCCCACATTCCATTTTACCCTGGCTCCTCCTTTTAATTCAGTAACTATCGGGTTGTTCGGAAAGTCATTTCGTTTTTTTCCCGACAGAGGATTTATTTGTATTCTTTTGCACCCAACTTCACATTTAAGCCGTATAATTTTTATATGCTTTGAGAGCTCATATAGCAAGGCTTGTGTTGGTGCCCTTTTAAATATGGAGAGCGATAAGCAGCATTTTCGACATATCTTACTGTTTTACTACAGAAAGGGTAAAAATGCTGTTCAAGCCAGAAAGAAATTGACTGATGTGTATGGAGAAGGTGTGTTGACAGTACGCCAGTGCCAGAACTGGTTCGCTAAATTTGATGTCGAAGATGCACCACGTTCGGGAAGGCCGGTTGAAGCTGATAAAGACGCGATAAAGGCATTAGTTGATGTGAACCGGCGAATAAAAACACGTGAGATCGGATTGAGCTTAAATTTATCAAATTCAACAGTTTATGACCACTTGAAAGGCCTGGGATTATCCTCGAAGCTCGATGTATGGGTTCCCCATGTTCTCACAGAGAGAAATCTGTGTCGCCGCATTGACGTCTGCGATTCGCTTCTCAAACGTCACGAAAATGATCAGTTTTTGAAGCGCATCATCACTAGGGACGAAAACTGGGTTGTATACAACAACGTCAAACGCAAGAGGTCATGGAGCAAAAAAGATGAACCGGCTCAAACCATTTCCAAAGCCGATATTCACCAAAAAAGGGTGATGTTTGGTGGCATTTTAAAGGAATCGTTTTTTTTGAGCTTTTACCGGATAACACAACGATTAATTCGGAAGTCTACTGTCATCAGCTGGACAAACTGAATGATGCACTTCAACAGAAAAGGTCAGAACTAATCAACAGGAAAGGTGTAGTGTTTCACCAAGACAACCCGAGACCTCACACAAGTTTGGTCACTCGCCAAAAGCTTTTACAGCTTGAATGGGATACAATGCTACACCCACCATATTCTCCAGACCTGGCACCATCGGATTATTATTTGTTCCGGTCACTCCAAAATTTTTTAGACGGTAAAACCTTCACCTCAAATGAGGAGGTCAAAAACCTCCTCGATCAGTTTTTTGCCAGCAAAGAGCAACAATTTTATGAGCGTGGAATTATGCTACTACCAGAAAGATGGCAAAAGGTGTTGGACCAGAACGGTCAATATATAATTTAATAAACTATTTGTTTATTATACGAAAACTGTCTTTCATTTCCACAAAAACAAAACGAAATGACTTTCCGAACAACCCTATAAATGACACATCATTTAAGAAAAACTATTTTCGAAAATCTTATTTCTTAAGAAGAAAATTCCCAGAAGTCTCATGTCCTTTTGAATTTAGCTTCTAAAAATAGCAATATTCCAATAGTACACCCTATATCTTCAACTCCCTATTTTCCCATAAGTTTTCTGTCCCATATTTTCTTCCCCCGACGCTTTTCGTTCCCCTTCCACTGGCTATTAGTTATTGATATTCGTTTTGAAAATAGCTCTCAACAAACGTGTCCTGTCTTGTTTACAACCGCTTATATAATTTTACCTTTGCGAGTTCTATTGAATAGTCCGATGGTATCGTCTTAACAGGGATATAAATCTCGAAGGATAGCGGCCAGTAGTGCTGGACGAGAAAAGGGGTTACTTACGGGAACGGGGAAATTTATATCGCGTTCTCTAGCTTTCATCAATATGCATGAGATACAACACGATATATATATATACACGTACATATCTCACCCCTGTGATGTAACGTTTGAAAATTTTCGACTGTATTCGGACGAACGGCTTTCCACCGTTACCACCTATCCCAGTCAACATTATTCCCGGATTTACTCCAGACAATGAACAAAGTGTTACTGTTTATTTACTACATGCACAATAATCATGTACAATCGTGTATACGGCGACTATTTTATCCCAAAACTTTCCCTTAATTCGCACTAATCATGTAGATTAATAAATTAAAACAAACGACGAAAGTCTTTTATGGTCCGCAATTGTATGAACAAAAGACTTCCCGAAAAGTTTGCAATTTCTTGATTACCTTTTAAGACAATAAACGGTAGGTTTATTTCGTTTTTTTTTTTTTGGAAACAGTAGCTAAAACAAAACGAAATCTATGTGTGTGTGTGTATGTCCGCCTGTCTTATAGTTTGAGTTTAGTTTAAATCCCTGGCGTCTAAAACTTTTTATAACTCGGCAAGGAAAGAACATGACTTTGTTTTTCGCACCGAGAGAAGTTTTACGATTAGCAGTTTTCATTTGTCCCGTGAGGTCGTCAAGGTTCAATTCTTACCCCCCGGCCGCCACCCCGTAAAATAAATAAATAATTGTTTAACAGTCCTAAACAAACACACCACAACATCTTTACCCCGTTTTAGAATATACACTTCATACGCTCATAAAGATCCACATTCACTAATTATCAAAAAATTTTGATGAAAATTTTGGTGGAGGCGCCGGGACAATTTTAAAGAAATGCTATAATTACGCCCCAATTCGGGTTTTATTGCAGTAGATTGATGACTTTTCATCTTTAAATGATATTTATTCCAAGTAGATGCTGTTAAGGGATGCTAATATACATTTATTTTACATTAATACCACAATTTGTAATATAATAGATAGGCAACCCAACTTACAGCAACACCAATCTAACCGCAAAAAAAAAATAGAAAACGTTTTTTTCTTACGAAAATCCTAAACAAAACACGATATTTTTTTTATTCAGATCAAAATATTTTGTTTTAGTTGAACAATTGACGTGTTCGCGTTTTTCCGTTTCTTTTCATTTTACTAAATGATATTATCTATTCAAAAATGTTCGCGCTTGCATGTTATCGCGGTAAACTGTGAACTTATTGTTTCAATCAAGGTCAAGGGGTTGTATTTCGTGTCTCAAAAAGGGGGTGCGTGCTGTTACACGTACAGTACAATCGAAACAGGTAGGTCCGGCCCAATTAATAGAGCAGATACATCCACCATCATTAGAAATACGAGAATCGTGATTAAAACCAATATAACGCAGTGGGGGAAGATTTCAATCGGAACTATTAATTAGGGGAAGACGTAGTAAATAACCATCGCGAGCAAATGGTTAAACTACTAAGTTAAATATATTATATGAATTTATTGTTATTGGAACCTCAAACCATAGCAGGGGATGTATTTTATACAGTAACCAAATTGTCCTTTATATTTAGGAAAGGGATGACGTTCGGACTTTGATTAGGGTTAGCATTTTATTGCACGGCGTGTTAATTCGTTACCTGAGGCAAACATAAACAACACATTCGGTTATTAAACTGTTGTGTTATTTGATCTGTACTCCGTTAATTGACCCCATAAACGGAGCCTGAAATTTCCCTTTAAAATTAACGGACAATTTATCGCGAAAAGAAAATTAAAAAGTTCAAAGAAAACGTCATTTTTACGTCGAAGAAATATAGCGGACGCCTATCCCCTTTAATTCTGTTCGGGAACAATAATAATATTAAGTGTAGGTTGTTTATAAAGGTGGTGGGATAATTGAGTAAGGTCACGCACATAACCGTTTGCTACTAATGACAGAACGGACGGAGAGAATGTGAAAAAAGGAAAATATTTTTTATAAAATATATGTTAGGTACAATCTAATCGCACAGCATAGTTTTTATATGTACGATATTATACTTTTTCCTTTTTTCTTTTTTAACCCTGAACAATAGCCAGTATTGTATCAGAAAATTATCAACGCATTTAAGAGACTAAAAAAAATATATCCAGTTCATACAAATAATCTCTTGAACTAGATGGACTCTTCCATCTTCCCCGTTAGATATTTGTTTTCGTATTATACTTTAATTATGAGTGCTGTTAGCATAGGGCAATGTAATATTACGTTGTTAGTATCAGCAATTTCTTATGCTGAAGTGTACGATATGTTGCATACCTATTTACAAACAATTCCTTTAAATCAATTTTTGAAACAATTCTTAACACAAATTAAACAAATTGTTCACAAAAATGAATTTCCACCACTCGAAACAATGGTGCTCACAGTTTCGAGCTCACAGTGACCAATAGGGGGGAAGAACTAGTACAATTTAATAGAAATAAGAATAGATTTAGTAGATAATTAGCTAAAACGTTATCATCTGTTGCTTTAAATTGTAATATTAGTAGAAAACAAACTTTTGTATTTGAAATATTGATATTCTGCGAGGTAATTAATAAATACTTCTTGGGGAGTCTTGGGGCTTTTTTCCGAGAGGATTTTTTCCGGGGCTTTTTTCATAGATTAATTCAAACTGGAAACTTATTCTTATCAAAATAAGGCAAACCTTACAGCGTAGATTAGATGCTGTTGTCTGTTTTAGTCGAAGAATTTTTCGAATCGGTTCTGCATGCCATAGAGATTACCGTATCGCATGCCTTCAGGTGTTTCTCCCCAAAAGTATAATATTGGTTTTTCTTCACTCGGGAAAAGCGAAAAGTAATTAATTGTGTTTGGACTCCGGGCCGACAGTTTCCTCTGTATTCCGATCATTGACGTCACGCCGGTTTTCGCAAAGTTTCAGTCGGCTCTCTGTTTGCCCAAACAATTAATCACGCTAATGGAGGTCTTCAAAGCCGAAACGTCGACGACGACAACGGCGCGTTTGTCGTCGTTCGCCGGCGGTCCTGCTGTATCTTTCTTTCAAGCCCGATGCGACCTCCCGTCATTGGCCGCCTGTCGAAACCACAGGGCCTAAAATTACTCCCGCAGTCAAAAAGACTCTCCCCATATGGTCTTCCGCATCTCCCCAAACCGCAGAAGTTACTTCCAATAATTGCAATTAAAAATACGTAATCGCACTTAATTGTAGTCCAAAGCAATTGAGAAATAATGGTCCTAAGCCAGGGCATGCATTCCAGAGGAAGTAGTAGGTAAATGACTTTTGAAAGTCAGATAAGTTACGATTGAAAATGCAATAGAGACAATAAAACGGAAAGAATAGCGAGAGGTCGATTCAAGATTACAAAACACCTTCTGATAGGTTTCAGAGACATATTGCAATTAGAAATAAGGGTGAAAGAAATCTAAAAATGTGTTCAGACCTATAATTCTCTGATAATATTGACGAAGATATCAATTAAATCTTATCAAAGTATGTATGGCGAATCTTAAGTCCTTATGGTTTAAAAAAAAACAAAAAAAATCCTTCCTGGGACTGCGTATCTCATAAGATTTTCTGTCAGTTGTGTACGATTTTGTTATTTAGAATGTCGATTATTTTTTGTTTTGTACACTGTGGATTTTTCGCCGTTTGTTCGTTCGTTCGTTCTTTCGTTTGTTTTTTTTTTGTGGTGAAAGCGTTTTCTTAATGGCGTGGTGCTTTATGGCTTTGATATATTATGTCAATAAAACGGTCTCGCGGGGTTGAGTCCAGAATAATGTATCAACATTAACTTTGGACTGACAGACACATACGATTTCACGCCGATTGATTTTAGCGGCAGATTGTATTAGAGAAATGACGCCGGGGCGACTGGTGACCAAAGGGTCCATTTGTCCGCGTCCGGGAAAAATTGGGACAAGAATAAACGCCACCGGATAATTGTAAGAAAACATTTTCCATTCCTTTTTGATTCATTCTTCAGTTCAATCGGTCGAATTCGAGATCTATTGAATCGGAAGTGGAAAAAAGCGAAAAACATTTTTTCTTTTCTTCTTAAAAATATCGCCACGGGCACTAATGGACGTTTTTGTCGTAAATTCACTAGCAACCACTCCAAAGTTTTAAGAAAAGGGAAGGTCCACGGCCCACAAGGTGTTTTTGATTCCAATTCTTATAAAAAATTACCTACAGGTGTATTTTAATTGAGAATTATCATTTTGAATTAAAACTAGTATTAGATATTGTATCATATTTGGTTTTTATACCTGGTGGAGGCGCCGGGACAATTTAAAACAAATGCTATAATTACGCTCCAATTTACATTTTATTGCAGTAGGTTGATGACTTTTCATCTTTAAACTATATTTATGTCAAGTAGATGCTGTTAGGGGATGCTAATTTACATTTATTTTACATTAATACCACAATTTGTAATATAATAGATAGGCAACCCAACTTACAGCAACACCAATCTAGCTGCAAAAAAAAAATAGAAAACGTTTTTTCTTACGAAAATCCTAAACAAAACACGATATTTTTTTTATTCAGATCAAAATATTTTGTTTTAGTTGAACAATTGACGTGTTCGCGTTTTTCCGTTTCTTTTCATTTTACTAAATGATATTATCTATTCAAAAATGTTCNTATCCAAATCGAAACCGTTTTCAAGTAGCATAGAACATGTCCAAAGGAAAATCTGACAAACGATTTTTTTTGTTTTTTTTTATCAAGTTAAACTTGTCGGACTTTTTAATACTGTTTTCGCGGCGGCGCTTTTCGCAGAAACAGGAACGTGTTCATCTTCCCGAATTTCATTTTACACTGGAATGCTGCAGGGACACCGAGTAAACTAAATTCAAAACCCGATCTTGCGCCCTAACTCCTTCCCTTTACCGAAACAATAGAACTCCCCTGATGTAACAAATAACAAAAGTTTTTTGTTTTCTTTTTTCGTCATTGTTATTAAACAAATGAATAAAATTATAGTAAGTCAAAGTCTCCCTGTAGTTTATTCACAATTAATTATGTGCATGAATAAAATACGTAAGGAATATTCGATACAAAGCCAACAAAGTATGATAAACAAAATATAATTGTTATTTATGACCAAAATAAACTTTTAAAGCCAAACAAGCACTTTTGTATCTATTATTCAATAATTACTGCCCGCAGATATATGTTTTTCATTGTCTTATAGACAATAATTAACTTTGCTTTCTAAAAATAATTGTTTTATTTGTTTCATACTGACATTTAGTTGCTAAATACGAGAATTTACTTGATTTGTATTGTAAACTATCGTATTAATACGGAAAATAAAAAGTTCATAAAGATATACAAATACGTTCGGCAATTATTAAAAAATTTTGCTGAAAATTTTGGTGGAGGCAAATGCTATAATTGCGCTGTAATTCAGGTTTTATTGAAGTAGATTGATGACTTTTCATCTTTAAATGATATTTGTTCCAAATAGGTGCTGTTAAGGGATGCTAATTTATATTTATTTTACGTTTATACCACAATTTGTAATATAATACATAGGCAACCCAACTTACAGTAACACCGATCTAACTGCAAAAAAAAATAAAAAACATTTTTTCCCACGAGCATTCCTAAACAAAAACACCACAATATTTTTACCCCGTTTTAGAATACACACTTATTATTATCATCAAAATATTTTGTTTTAGTTGAACTATTGCTCGTAAAATAACGTGATCGCATTCTTCCGGTTCTTTTTTTTTATTTTACTAAATGATATTATACGAATAATCACTTGATTAGTATTGTAAACTATCGTATTAATACGGAAAATAAAAAGTTCATAAAGATATACAAATACGTTCGGCAATTATTAAAAAATTTTGCTGAAAATTTTGGTGGAGGCAAATGCTATAATTGCGCTGTAATTCAGGTTTTATTGAAGTAGATTGATGACTTTTCATCTTTAAATGATATTTATTCCAAGTAGATGCTGTTAAGGGATGCTAATATACATTTATTTTACATTAATACCACAATTTGTAATATAACACATAGGCAACCCAACTTACAGCAACACCAATAGTATTGCAAAAAAAAATGAAAAACGTTTTTTATTCACGAATGTAAGATTTTTACGTGATACTAAATACTGTTTTCGATTGAACCACAAAATTTTAGGTAGAAATAATTAATCAATTAGTAATACTCTTAATATTTGTTACAAATTTTTTGTTTGAGATTCAATATTAAAGCTAATTACTAACTTTGAATTGTTTTTAACAAAAGTTATGATTTTTTATCAAGTAATTCTTTTATTTCTTCAATGTATTTTATTCTTATCTCAGAAAAAAAAAGAAATTACAGATCTATTTGGAATATCCCACATTTCGATCTTTGTTTTTTGAAGAAACACTAATTTGTTAAATCGAAGTATAAAAATTGAAAAACTTACAAATCATCCAATATTCAAATACTGAATGCACCATATTATTATTACTGATAGAATTTTATCATCTTCAAGCTAGATAACCGCAATCCGTATCGCTTATTTACATGTTTATGGACAAACATTTGCATGTACAGTTATTTACTAAATGTTAATCAATTATGGAAACCATAGTCAAAATTATAGTGGTATCACCAATATTTATTGGTAGGTAAGGTAGTAAAAAATAATATTTACTTACTTATAACGATTTAGCATAATACAGGAACACAATTTTGCGCTGATACTTACACAATAATCGTTAACCATATTGTTCTAATAACGAAATTGTTTTATTGGTCAAGGTCCACTAAATGCAAACAAACGAATTGTTTATCTCTTCGCTTTTGTTTCTGTGTTTTATGTTTTTGTTTCTGATAGCGACTTGTTGTTCATTGTCCATCGAAACAAACGAAAATGTGCTGATCACTCTATATACCAAAAATTCAAATCCAAAACAAATGAATGACAAAAACATATACACGGTGGATACTTCAAAACACACAATTTTTATAATACCAGGATGGAGGAGTTACACTAACGAAACCTGGCTGATGAACCTCACCCGAAATTACTTTGAAAAGGGCGATTTTAACGTTTTTATAGTCGATTGGACCAATTACAGTTTCAGCTATAATTATCTTAAATCGTACAACAAGGTAAAGGTCCTTTTCAATCTGAACCTTAATAAAGTTTAATTCGCTTTGCTTTTTAATTCCAATACAATTTTTTTAATTTTAAATTGATAATTGGTGTAATTCAGGTGGGAGATGTAGGTAAAGTGGTTGCAAATAGTATACTGATGATGACAGGGTCTTCCGAAACGTTTCTTAACAACGTGCATTTGATAGGGCACTCGTTAGGGGCTCATGTGTGCGGTTTTGTGGGGCAAGAGGTATACAAGGTGGCTTTTTATAAGCTGGCACGTATCACTGGCTTGGACCCGGCCAAACCGGGCTATGAAACCCCAATGAAAATTGGATTTAGATACAGATTAACAGAGTATAGCGCCCAATTCGTTGATGTAATTCACACAAACGGGGGTGTGTTAGGCTTTGCTGGGTCCATGGGCACTGCTGATTTTTATCCTAACGGGGGTGGACCCACACAACCGGGATGCGCTGTTATGGGTAAGGAAATGTTACATAGTTATCTAAATAATCTCATTATTTTTGGGTAAATTTAGACGAAGTATGCAGTCATCGGATGGCCTACTATTTTTTCATGGAATCAATATTATCGAACAATTTTGTAGCGAAAAAATGCGCGTCATGGGATCTATTTAGTCAAGGAAAATGTAACAAAAGTCAGAAGGCTGTAATGGGTGAAAGTGTGTCTTTAACAACTAGGGGAAAATTCTTTTTGAAGACCAACCCACAACCACCCTTTGCAATAATAATTTAATATCTACATATAATAAAAAGTGTATAGGGTTGGATAAAAATTAAAACTGTTATCAGTACCACTAAGAGTAAATAATATCGCAACTTATAGTTTCCATTTCTTACGCTGATGTAAATAAATCAATATATACGGGGTTGTAATTTTTTTATTTAATATAAAGTCTAACGGACGTTTCGGCTTCTGTTACAAAATTTTATCAATAATTGAACTATCCCTACCCTTTTCAGTATATAATTATGTCCAAATGAATTTGTTTAAACGAACAAAAAATATTACATTTTCAATTTTTTTTTTGCATAAACTTGCTAGAAATCACCTCATACTTGACGTACGTAGAATTTCGTTGTTCGACAAAAACTACCATGTTACGATAAGAACATGATATTATTCATTTGAAAGTCAATTTTCCGCTGTCTTCGACAAGTCAGTGTAAAAAATTTTCTTTCGTTTGCACAAAATAAAATGGAATTGTTATTGAAAATATCAATAATAGCAGTGCCGCTGTTTTCAATCGGTATGTCAACTACTTGTACACCATTTCATTTAACAACAAAAAAATATATATTTTATCTGAAAGTGTTTCAGTACGCGGTTATTCTTTAAGTAACACCAGCAACGTACACTTTTTCCTGTACACCAAAACGAACGAAGACAGAATTTTATTAACCGACTCCAACATGAATTTGTTTGATCCAACAAAATGCACCAAAGTCATTATTCACGGGTTCAATGTCAATTCGAGTTCGCCCTGGATAATCAATATGGCAAGAAGGTTTGCCCAAAAAGGTAACGTCAACATTACCATCAAAAGTTTAATCAACAAACAACATTTGTTGTTAATAATTATTTTTACTCAAGATTTTAGCCAGACTGTGTAATCAGGTTGAAATATTTATCTTTAAATTATAATTTTTTCCATGTAGATGCAGTAAGGGATGCTAATTTATACTTTCTTATATAAAAAGTAATTAAAATACAAGTCCTCGGTAAAGGTCTAGATGATGGGTGGGATCGAAAGAGGAGGTCTCCCCTACCACTGTACCATAAAAAGTTCGTGGCGGTCTCACCCCCGTAAAAAGTTATGGGTTTTAGCTTTGAATAGTGTTTAATAATGACTATATAAATATTTACATGTATAAAAAATTGGCGACTTTGAACCCCCATAACCTTTTATGGGGGGTGAGACCGCCACGAACTTTTTATGGTACAGTGGTGGGGGAGACCTCCTCTTTCGATCCCCCCACCTCCACCCCCGAAGGTGTTGGGGGCCATCATCTAGACCTTTACCAAAAGTTCTTCCATGCCCCAAAATGACCAAAAATCCCAAATTTTCCAAAACAAGCCCAGACGTAACCCATAGCTACAGTCCTAGTTTTACTGCTTTCTGTATCTTCCTTGTTTTTTAACGTATATTTTCGTACTTCTAGACAATTGCAACTCAATTGCAGTCGATTGGGGTAGATATAGCGAAACCCTTTACATAAAAGCTGCTTTCAATTCAAAATTGGTTGCCCAAATAACTGCAGAAGGGCTGCTAACGCTATTATCCCAAAACAAAACGAACAATAATATTACGGCTGATGTAAAAAATGTGCATATAATTGGGCATTCGGTGGGGGCCCATCTGGCAGGCCTGACAGGTCATAAAATGGCAACGAAATTGTCGGGCACCAAAGTGAAACGCATAAGTGGTAACAAAAAAAATAATAATAACAGATTATATGTAGATTAGGGTGCTTCAAACAAAATATTTATTTTTTTTTCTAACTCACCCCCTCAAATGTTTCTATTTGATGTAAAAAAAATCCTCGTCAANTGGAAATCATCACCTACACTACATCATTCATCGCTCCTGAGAATAGATGTATAAATAACGTCAATAAATTTTTTACTTCAATAAGAATTTGAAATTTGAAATTAGGTAATAATTGTAAAATTGTAAGTCCAGTCCTATTGTTTCTTAAAGATATAATCAATTACACATAAAAGGTTAGTTAGTAAGTATGAATAATTTAAACACTCACCGTTGTGGCAGCAATCAGTCAACATCGTCTCAGCACAGGAATTCCAACAAATCTGCATCTCCATACAGTGAAGGACGCAGAAAAATAGCTGCAACAAAATTAAATATTTAATATAAATTTTCCAAACATACTGTTTTTAATTGTTTTTTTGATCAATTTTTGTTTTCGGATGGGTGCGAGACATTTAGAACAATTAGCTTAACTTCCCATGCGTCAAAAACCTTAACTGTACAGAGGAGGATGGAAAAAAGGGCGGAAGAACTATTAGGGGAAGATCAAATTGGGTTTAGAAAAAATAGAGGAACGCGGGAGGCCATTCTAGCTTTACGGGTAGCAATAGAGAAAACGATAGAAAAAGGAAAGAGTGCGTACCTAGGATTTGTAGATTTAGAGAAAGCTTTTGACAATGTTAAATGGGACAAGATACTTAAAAATGTAGGGATGAATTACAAAGATAGAAGAGTGATACTTAGTTTGTATAAAGAGCAACAGGCAGTTATAGAGCTGGGGATGCAACATAGAGAAGTAAATATTAGGAAAGGAGTCAGGCAGGGATGCACACTGTTACCGCTACTTTTTAATCTGTACACGAAGACGCCATCAACATCATTAAAGACAGTACAACTGTAGGGATAGATGTGCAAGGGCAAAAGATTAGTATGCTTAGATTTGCAGATGATATAGCAGTATTAGCATCTAGCAAGGAGGACCTAGAGATAGCTTTAAATAAAATGGAAGCGGTACTGACAGATCAGTACTGTATGAAAATAAATAAAAGTAAAACTAAAATACTGATATGCAAGGGAAGAAAAAGTAGGGAAAGAGCGAATATAAAGATAGGAGACGAAAAATTAGAAGAAGTGGCTGATTTTAGATACCTAGGAAGTCAGATAAGTGAGGATGGAAGGAGTAGTAGGGATATAAAGCAGAGGATAGCGCAGGGTCGTGTCGCCTTTAATAAAAAGAAGTCACTTCTATGCTCGCGAACGGTTAATTTAGAAATTCGAAAAAGGTTGTTAAAGGTGTATGTTTGGAGCACGGCGTTGTACGGGTGCGAAACATGGACAGTGGGAGCGGCGGAAAAGAAAAGGTTAGAAGCGTTCGAAATGTGGTGTTATAGGCGGATGATGAGGATATCGTGGGTAGAAAAGGTTAGAAATGAAGAGGTATTGGAAAGAATAGGAGAACAGAGGACTCTATGGAAGTCAATAAAAAATAGGCGAGATAGGTTGGTAGGACACCTTCTCAGGCATGAAGGTTTAGTCAAAGACATATTAGAGGCAGAAAAAGGAGTTAGCAGGGGTGGAGGTAGATCTAGATTAGATTACTGTTCGCAAATAGTTAAGGATGTGGGCTGTTCTAGTTTTAGGGAAATGCGAAGTTTACCTCAGGATAGGAAAGAGTGGAGGTACGTGTCCAACCAGTCTTAGGACTGATGACCTTATGATGATGATGAATTAACCGGAGAAACTAAAATAAAAATAGCAACCCCTTAGATTTGAGCTATAGGGCTCATGTTTGGCGAGGATTTTTTTTTTAATCAAATAGAAACATTTGAGGGAGTAAGAGTTAGAAAAAAATATTAAAAATTTTGTTTGAAGCACCCTATTGTAGATACTTATAGGTAGATGTAAAAAACATTTTTGTTTGGTGTCGTAATTGTTGAAGGTTTGGATCCAGCCGGTCCTTATTTCGACGCAATTTTTACCACCAGATCGCGACGCATTCAAAAACATGACGCCGATTTTGTCGATATAATACACACGGATGCATTTTACGGCTACAATTCGGACCTCGGACACGTTGACTTCTACCCCAACGGTGGTCGCCTTCAACCCCAATGTGGTACGTTCTAAACACAGTGCGACTCGGTTATAACAACATCGGTTATAACGACAACTCTGTTGCAATGTCAGATTTTGTTGGGTCGAAATTTTATTATTTGATTAGTTACGTTTTGTACTGTTGTTGTTCGAGATTTATTTTAGAAAAGGGTGATAAGAATTTGTGCAGTCACTCGATGTCCCACGAATATTTCTACAAGTCCATAGAAGCTCCCGATTACTTCGTCGGGACGCAGTGTATGCAATGGGACCTATATTTGATGGGCAGTTGTAAAAACAAACGTAAAGCACCCATGGGAATTGCCACGCCACCGGACACAAGGAAACGGTTTTATTTAAGAACCAAATACAAAGAAACTTAATTATTATATTACGACATCAGAAAATGTATTTTTCTCTAAGTCTAACACGTTAATAACAGTTGACCATTTGGTTTTTGTTTGTTTTTTTTTTTTTTAATTAGTTCTACTTTTTTCTTTAACCGCATTCATCATGGTGAATACTGAAAAAGAAGTCTTCAGGAACTGAAAAAAGGATTAATTATTTATTAATTAAGTTAATCTGCCACCCCCACTGTTCTTCCTCCCTCTTTCCGGTTAAAATCTAGTCATGAAACACCTACCGCTAAGAACGTTGTTAAATCCATTCGGTACACCCCCGCAGCCCTAAGAGGTTTCATTTCTTGAGCCCGCATCATTAAGGTGAACACATTTTTTGAATTCTTGGCGTTACCATGAAGCTCCCAGCCACTCCCGTAAACACCCAGCGCCAATTCTGTGGTCTAAATATAATAAAGAACACATTCTAGAATTTGTTACAACTACTACATAAATCGCAAATAGAACCCTCGAAAAGTGGAATAATAATTAATTATTTGTTTATAATAATCGATGAGTTTTTGCTCGATGGGCCCACCTGCTCTTCCAAGAACTGGGCAGCAAAAAAATAAATGCCGATTTCTATTAGAATGTTATTTATGTAAACAAGACTGTTCACAAATCTGCCCATATCCATTAAAAATCTACAAGAACGAACGACGTATTTCTTAAAAGTATCCATTGCGGATTGAAAAATGGACTTACGAATCCGATAGGACGTACATCTCAAAACACAGTATCAACAAACTGGTTGACAACTGCGAAAATAACAGCAAGGAGTAGATACGATTCAACTTTGAAAATATTCTAAAAAGATAAAAATGTTTAGAATGGACTTAAGGGAACTTGTGATAGATAATTGAAAACTGTTCCCAAATATTAATGTAATTCATCATCATAAATAATAAGGTCGTCAGTCCTAAGACTGATTGGACACGCACCTCCACTCTTTCCTATCCTGAGATAAAACTAGAACAACCCACATCCTTAACTATTTGCAAACAGTAATCTAATCTAGGTCTACCTCTACCCCTTTCAACTCCTATCTCTGCTTCTAATAAACCTCTTAATAGACCTTCATGCCTGACAAGGTGTCCTACCAATCTATCTCGCCTATTTTTTATTATCTAGAGTCCTCTGTTCTCCTATTCTTTCTACTATCTCTTCATTTCTAACCTTCTCTATCGACGGTATCCTCATAATTCGCCTGTAACACCACATTTCGAACGCTTCCCGCCGCACCCACCGTCCATGTTTCGCACCCGTACAGCGCCATACTCCAAACATACATCTTTAACAATCTTTTTCGAATTTCTAAATTAACTATTCGCGAGCATTAGTGACTTGTTTTTATTGAATTTTTCGTCTCCTACCTTAATATTTATTCTTTCCCTACTCTATCTTCCCTTGCATACCGGAATTTTTGTTTTATTTTTATTCCTTTGTATTTAAGACTATCTCTAACTTATCCTTAGTAGATCCTATTGTTGCTAGGGTTAATGTAATTAGAAATAGAAAAATAACTGAAGGATCTAGAAATTTTGCGTACATTGGAAGAGCGTGCGGCATGATTGGCCGCACTGCTCACGCATATGTGACTATATATAATAAAACTCGCTATATCATAACAACATTCGCAGTGTTAATTAGTTTGAAGCGATAGTCTTGACTGATAATTTCAAGGAAATTGAAAACGATCTAAAAAAGTCCTGAAATTGATCGCATAGACGTCCTTATCATTAGTATAAAAAAATTAATTACTCAGTCCCTATCAATTTCTGCGAAAAACGTCAAAAAACCATTTACATCAAGTATCTCACTTGAAAATATATAAAACATATGTATAAATAATTTATGTATCTAGGTAACTGTAACTCACTTTAACAACTCGTTATGATACTCTATGTAACAAGTCAGTGTTTTTCCGATCTTTTTTTCATCTCCATTGCAAGTTTTCTCCATCGAACAAAATCCGAAAGCGAGTAGTTTGAATTGAATGCCCAATTGCACGCAGAACACTATGAACAATGAATCAAAGGCAAAAACAGTCAAAACTACGTACGGTGCCGTCAGGTCTTCTATAATCAAAATTGTCTCGTAATAAGAACCATTGGGCATCACCCATCTGCCCACGGTTAATTGGTAATTGTTGCTCAGAAACGATTTAGTCATTGAAAATAAGATGGACGAATAAATAGTCACTCTAAAGATCTTTAACGCGTTCAGCATGCGTTTGTGGCTTTTTTCTAAAACCTTTTCAACTTCTGGTCCAAATTTGTCCATCTTCCAGAGACCCTTTATCTGGTCCATTAGCTCTTTCAAGTCGTCCCTTTTCGAAATCATCATTGCTACTTTAATAATCACCTTTAACAACAAAAATTTCGACTACGAATTAGAATTTGTGCCTCCTGGTAGGTCATTTTTTACCTGAAAATAGAGCATAGCGCCTTCGTAAATGTCCGTAAGATTTTGAACGGTTAAAACGCAGAAAAATATTTGAGACGCGCTAATCAAGAAGGAACTTGTCGCAATTATTAAGCCAAAGGTGTTGACGAGTTTCCCGATTTTCGATCGACGATTTAGGTCCAAATCGAAATGTATCATAAAAAGTTGCGAGAAGTTGAATGCTTCTTCTTGGGGGGACATTTTTGTACCTACTACCTACTACACCAAACCTACGGTTTTTTTAATGCCATCAAATTCGTTCTCCCTTTTTATCCGTAGCCCTTTATTAAAGGGTAATTTTGCAATTATAAAAGTTGCTCTACAAAGTTGCGCAATTATTTGATCCATGAAATTACACATCATCGTCTGATATTATAATATTTTATTTATTTGGGTATGTAGTAATTTACAATTTAGAATTACGTATGTTCTCGAAAAATTCCAATTATATAAAAAACGAAGATGGATTTCCCTCTATCTATCTTCAACTTTTTCTAAATAATCCGTTACTCTTGAAAAAAAACAATCCACTATCAGTGGTGAAATACCGCGGCGTGTGTTATTTTTACAAATAATTTTTTATCTTTTTTTCATTGTACAGTAGTTGGGATTCCATTTTGTTCTAATTATTATCTTTTTGTAAACTTTGACTCCAGTTT
The DNA here is from genome assembly GCF_000699045.2 of Agrilus planipennis. NCBI lineage: Eukaryota > Metazoa > Arthropoda > Insecta > Coleoptera > Buprestidae > Agrilus > Agrilus planipennis. Next base: position 211,673 of record NW_020438860.1, on the reverse strand, counting down.
TGTTTAACGATAATAAACCAAATATTACACGCATCTAATACTATGTATCGTGTTAACTTTGTATGTCTAAGCCGACGTGACAATCTCCAATTTGTTGATAAATATTGGATCATCTATCGTCATTAACATGTTAACAATTTTTGTCATGCTTTTTTGACTCTAAAATCGATTTGATTGATCTGCATTCAATATTTGATTGATTTTATCGAAATTATTGGTACATTTGTAAAAGATTTGTGTTGCTATGCGATCGAAAATTTTTCCATTAATACCATTTTAAGTGTTGAAGATGATAAGGAAGATAAATAACAACAAAAATTTGATTTAATCAATATTCTCCTACATATTACAAAACCTACGGATAAATTCATTTAAAACCCATGAAAATTTCTGTACTATTAAATTTAATATAAATGAATTCATTTCATCATGTTTCGTTTAAAGTATTATTATAGGTAGTAAAATAATAAAAAAGTCGTATAATTAAATTATAATATCAAAATTAGTCAAGTACAGTTATATTTTAATAGTTTTGNACATTATTATGTAGTATGAGAAACTTTACAAGGAATCCACTATTTATACACATAATAAATTGTACAATACAAAGGCACACCTATTACATTAATTTTTTTTGCAAAATATTCAAATGAAGACAGTTATTCTTCTCTCGAACAAAAGAGAGATTTTTTTTCTTAATTTTCAAGAGACAATAATGATTTAGTAGTACAGGCAAAGAAAGTTGAAAAATTTGATTATAACTATCTACAAAACAAACCAATAACATTTTGCAGACATTGTTTCTAGTACTGTAGCGTAGGAATTATTTTTAAATTTTATGTAGTACTCGCTGAACATTAGAAGAACAAAAAACTAAGAAGTATACAACAATAAATTGCATTTTAAAGTTACAACGAATCCCAAAAAAAGGTTACAACTACGTATATATATCACTTTAATAAACAGTAGTCCACTGATTGGCCTTTATAATATGAAGAAAGTGACAAAGTGAGTTGTATGTGTGTCTTTTCGATCAATTATCAATAAGATCGACTTTAACAAAAAAAAATCCGCTGAAATTAATAATCTATCGAACTCGCGCGCGCCAATTTAAGTGCAACAACGTAAAGAATAAAATAAGAAACTTATTTATAATAATAACAGTATGTGAGCAATAGTAGCGAGAGCTTAAGAACTAATCAATAAAATTAATTAATCAATAAGGAAAGTCAGATGGCATTTCGTAATCCCTTACTTATGCTAACNTGCACGTGTATGTACGTCAAACTTGCCTTTCTCTGTCGTTTTTATACATGCATGAAACCACATCATTAAAACGCAACATTTATAATTATAATTGTCATTAAAAGTAGCCTTTCTTGGCATAATTTTATTATATATAAATAAGTCCGTTATTCTTGTTTCTTATTAAAATCCTAATATCTTGCCATCAAATTTAAATTTAAACAAATTGGCGCCAAAGAAACAATGTGTGATTTGAAATTTTGTTTTTTAAACAATCATGGCGCCTCTTTTCGATTGTTACATATTTGGCGCGTTTTTTTCAATTGTTACAAATTGGCGCCATTTAAGCATCGCGTTGAAAATCCCATAGGCGTAACAGTCAGCTATTAAGTAAGGAGTAAAAAAATCCAGCTATACGTTTTATTGAAATGTTTATTCAATACAAGTACCTACAGTTATGATACAAATTTGATTTGGCGCTATACTTACAGCTAAATCTCTAATAAAATCATACAAATAGAAGAAGACTTAAAGTGTAATAACTATATCTAAAATCACAAAATATGAAGTTACAAAGACTTCTGTAGGTAATTGTCAAACAAGTACAGGGCCAATGAGCTATCTTTGGTCTTCAAAAATGAATAAATATCAGAGGCGTATCCAGATAGTTTTCTGACGTTGCTAGCAAGTTTGTGGACAAACTCCTCCTCAATGTAAGAGGAAATTTCGGGATCGTGAGCTTTTTCAAGACGACGACTGACGGCATCGTGGATAGTGTGAGCTTCCAATGCCAAAGCCTTTTCCATATCTAAAGCTTTTGCTACGCTTTCGAGTTCGTACAATTCGTAGTTTTCTTGCTTTTGTTTGCGTTCGTCCGTCTTCCATCTTCTGAAATTCATTCTTCCTCCTCTCTTGGCTATATGTTTTATGATTTCGATCGATTCCGCCCATTTCTCGTCGGAAAGATCGCGGAACAACTTCTCGAATCCGGGCCTGTTCTTTTGGTAATTAGCGTAATGGGTGGACATCAGGAGATATTCGAAAGAACGCGAGATATGGGTAGTTGCGAACGCTTGTAAATCCCCCACGACTTCGTTTATCGCCCCATACTTAGCGTCACATTCGGGCAATGTGTCTGATGCTGAAACAAATGCAAAAAACAAAGTAATTCTCCATTCAAATGTTTCCCACAAAAACAACAACAGCTTAGTTACAATTGTTTTTATAGTATTCAAATGTTTTGTACTACAACAAATTAACGAGTTGCGCGTATGATACGCCCATGTACATGAGTCGATACAAATATCGTGACGTCACGTCCGCCATTACAGCTCAGCTGTTGCAATAATGTTCATTTTATTCTTTTCTCTATGTTATTAATTGTTGAATGATTGTTGGATCAGCCATAACTGTATGATGATAAGAAATACTGTTATGAGTCAAATCTGCCATTACGGGGCAAAGGACAAAATATGATTGTAATAACGAAAGAATATTGTTTAACAGCTCGTTTTGACCTTAATATTACAATTTCAAAAAATATGAAAGCTCATTCGAAACAATTTTACTTACACAGTTTGCTTGTTGTATGCGAGCAAGCTTGCACGACACTCTTATAGCAATATTCATTCTGTTGTGCTGTTACAACAGCAATAACACCAAAAATAAACAAAAATAACGGCTTCATATTTTTATTTTTATACAAAATTAGACCGAATTTTGATGACGAAATAGGAAAAAACTTTAAGAACCACCGTTATCGTTCACGTTTTCAATTGCAATAGTAATTAATTTATTGTTAAAAGGTATAAACAGATCGCTCTATAATACGTTAAACAGGCTGGTAGGCATGCTCAAAACATATTGCGCATTTATTACACAAAGAAAATGTCTGACAAGGGTATAGAGGGGGAAAAAGATTCCAATAACAGCTTGTGAGTTATATTATCTAAAAGGGGAACAATGTTGTGATTATTGTTTATCAGTTCGGCAGTTGAAAAAGCGTTAGTTGATGGTTTTATTTTGACTTATCTGCATCTGAATTCGTTGCGTATTTTAATTCGGTCATCAGAGACGATTTAAACGTTATTTTATTATACAGGAGACGAAATTAATCATAAACAAAAGTATGAAGGTCGTTGTTTTGGCAGTTGTTTTTGTTAGTGTTATATCAGTGTCGTTCACAGCCGATTTACAATGTAAGTTATTCTATTTACGCGTAAAATTAAGCAAATCGATATTCTCATTACAAACGAAAATGTTCACCAGCGTGAGATGCCCTCAAATAACCCTTAAACCTGTTTATTCTCTTATCGTTAGCAATAACCCTCTAACGCAGTAGGTGCATTGTCTTAAATCATTCATTTGTTTACTTTTAGTGTTTTAAAAAGACAAATGAACCCCAAAAACATCACCTATGTACTCAATTTGCATTAGTTCTTCGCAATTAGCGATAATTTTGCATAATTTCTGTTTTTATCGATGCTTTTTGTTTTGTACCGACAAAATGGCTACCGCAAATTACTAAAACAAAAAAGCCGCCATATTAATATCGGATTATCCTTCATGTAAAGATCGTTTTTAATTGTTAACAGGTCATAAGTAACTTATGTTACATTTAAATCCGTTTTTCGTAACTTATACTATAATAAATAGACGATATGGCAATTGTTTTTTAATTAAAACATTCATAATTATTAAGTAGCTACCTTTAGACTAATGAATATCACGCGTCACACGTAGATCGTGAGTAATTGATTTTTCTTCGTCATTTGCATAATATGTACGTATGTAATTAAAATTTTATTGCCATAAATTCGTATGTTTTAAAGGAAATTAATTTTAGTCTATAGGCAACCCATTTTACACACCAAAACTAAATTGCAATTTAATTTGAATTAAAGAATCAGGCGAATTAAATTAATCAGTAAATATTTACCAATATTGTGCAATGTTATCTATTTTTAACAATACATTACATTGCACGTGTATGTACGTCAAACTTGCCTTTCTCTGTCGTTTTTATACATGCATGAAACCACATCATTAAAACGCAACATTTATAATTATAATTGTCATTAAAAGTAGCCTTTCTTGGCATAATTTTATTATATATAAATAAGTCCGTTATTCTTGTTTCCCTATATGTACAAGGGACGTTTAAAAACAATTTTTTTTATCGCCCACAGGCACACACAAAAAAGTGGACGTCCCAGAGGAATGGCTGTCGATGGTTGATCCCTGCGTGAAAAAAATGCAGGATCAAATCCAGGAAGAAATGAGAGCCGCAATCCAGTATATGGCCATGGGTGCCCACTTTTCCAGGGACGTAATTAACAGGCCCGGCTTTGCCAAGTTCTTTTTCGACGCGGCCAGTGAGGAGAGACAGCACTCAATTAAACTCATCTCGTACTTATTAATGAGGGGCAATCTTACAGAGAACGTCAGCACCCTGCTCCAGAAAAGGGCAAGAAAAAAATAGAATAAAACCGAAAATTCGAGAAGAACGTTTTGTATTTATTATTTTTTTTTTTGAATGCAGATTGAACCAGCTACTGAAGTATGGGATAGTGGTATTAGTGCCCTCAGGGACGCCCTTAGACTAGAGGCTAAAGTTACCAACAAAATCAGGGACGTTATCAAAGTCTGTGAAGATCCTCAGCTAGCCGAAAACAACTTCAACGATTATCATGTTTGTTTTTGACATTTTGTTTGTTTTTTTTGTTTTATTTCAATATTCATTTGTTCTAGCTCGTCGATTATTTAACTGGGGAGTTCTTGGAAGAACAGTACAAAGGGCAACGTGAACTAGCTGGATACATATCTACATTAGATAAAATGGTAGGTGAGCATGGTATTCTTGGAGAATTTTTGTTTGACAAACAACTTCTTGGTTAAAACTTGTATATAATGTGGCTGTTTTTTTTTTAATGTAGTTATTAATAACTTGCAGTTAATTCTAGTGATATAATTAATTCTTTTAAAACTGTGTGATAAAATATTAAAACGTCAATTTAATTTTTCAAATGCATAGTTAGAATTAGATTTAGTAATGTAATTTTTAAAATATTGTAATGATACCATGTTGAACTTTACATACATAAATAAAATAAAATTTTGTGTACATACCTAGCTTGGTACATATTTATCTTCAAGTATATTTGATTATCTCTTAAAGACGTCTATGATTAGATAAAATGAAAAGTTGAGAGGAAGATAAATGTCTAATAAATTACATTTACTCTTTATCGCCTATTGAATTCAATTCAATTCTTTATGTTTCTCATATTTTTTGATAAATATTTTTGAGACGGTTTTTTATACTATAATTTTGAATTATAGTTAGTTTTTGTTTTATAGGTTGGTATTCTACTCAATGGAATTAACACCAGAATTCCTAGTCCATAGAGATTTAACCTCTCTTCAATTCACGTTGACGTTTGAGGTTAACTGCTGTATTAAAAGTAATAATTTGTGATAAATTTTAATTAAAATGACTGTGGAAAAGCGTAAACGTGTCTCGAAAAAACGCAAAATAGCATGGAGAAAACATTCCAAAATAAAAGACGTAGAGGATTTCCTGGAGGAACAAGGATTCGAGGAAAGAATTGGGTAAATTTGTGACACCACTTTCTGTAATTCCTTTAGCATTACATTTCGCATCCTTTTAGTAATATTATCGAGCAAAAGTCCGACAAGGAGCTTTTTCATCTTGATACAAATACAACAGAACCTGCTATTTTGAGCAAAAAAGAAAAGAGGAAGATATTAACAGAGAAACCTCTAAGGAGTTTTTCTGCTTTCCAACAACCAGTTTACCTTAATTTAAAGTAAGATTTTATCAATATATTAACTATTGGCATAATAATGATAACCAATTGCATTTATAGAAGTAACACAAAACGAGATATTATCTCAAAAAGGTTACAAAAGCGGTTAAAAATGAAAGCAAAAGAAACTTTGAAACCTTCAGAAGTGCAGTCATTAAAAGATACAAAAATAGCTATGGAGAAAAAAAAGCAACAAGCAATGGAAGATAAATATAATGCTGATTTATGGATTACAGAAGGTATGTTATTTTTACTATAATTATTATTTTTAATAGACTACAGTTGTATTTATTACGCTGCATATGTCTCAGATTCAAGGGAACCAGAACTTCAATCAGAATGGGTAAGCAACAGTACAAGGCAGAATATTTTACGTGGAGAGAGCAAATTTCGCAAAATACTTCCCAAAATAACTAGGTGGAAGCAAACCATTTTACCTTCAGTTGAACCACCTCACCCAGGGATGTCGTACAACCCTTCCTTTGAAGATCACCAAGCATTACTGAAAGAAATCGCTGATAAAGAACAGAAAATTATCAAAGAAGAACAACATTTAAATCGAGTCACAAACAAAATGTTTAGAAAAATTACTCGTGAACGGAATCAGGTACATCTTTTGTATTAATTGCAATTGGACTGCCGTCTTATGAACATTAATATGAAGTGTAATTATTACTTTTTTGTTTTCTTTTAGGAAAACTGGATAGAGGAGATGTCTCAGGGTTTGCCCCATGCACAAAAAGAGGATAATTCAGACAGCGAAGTGGACACAAGTGGCCCCATTTCTGTAAATCCTCCTGTTGTTAACAAGAAAAAGGATTTGAAACAACGACGGAAACAAAAGGAACAGCAAAAGCTCCGTCATGCCCTCAAACTCGCAAAAATCGAAAGACGAAAAGTAGCTGATATTTACAAACTGAAACAGATCAAAACAAAATTAGTGAAAAATGAAGAGAAACTGGAGACACTCCAACAAAAAAGAACAGTCAAAAAGAAGGAGATGATCCATAAACCCAAACGAGTGGGCCCAAAGAAATATGAAGAGCCTGATTTGGAATTTACAGAAATTAAAGATCTCACGGGGAACCTAAGAACACTTAAAAAAGAAGGCAACCTGCTCATGGACAGGCTGAAGAGCTTACAGAAAAGGAACATTGTAGAACCGACTGCCAGACGTACCAAGAAGAAGGCTAAGGTGAAACAGTTCATTAAACCGGGACACAAAGATGATTGGAAGGTTACTGTGGCCAAAGCAAAATTACAGCCTAGACCCTTGCTCAGGAACAAGAAAATTATCAGTGGGGATAGTTTTTAAGGTAAGAAGTGTTATGTATTAATGCAAAGAAATAAATTCAGGCAAATATAGAGGAAAAATTAATAATTTCTTTGATCCACTCATCAAAATGGACAATATTTAAAGATAAATGAGGACCAAAAATTAGTAGTTTTTGTTTCTTCAAAATTACATATAGCAGAATCAACTTTGTAATATGTATTGTCTTAAATACAAACCTCCCTATCTGTTTGAATTATTTTAGACTTTTCTACCCGCAAATTTCGGTGTTGGGGGGAGGGGGAGAACACCGATGTTTTTCTAAATGCGAGTAAAGATCAAATCGATAGCATTGGATTCCTCAAAAATAAAAAAAGATATCTGTATGGAAAACTTTTATTAGTTTTAATCGAATATTATCAGTTATATATATATATATATTATTTATATATATA
>NW_020438860.1:170602-203222 GCF_000699045.2 Agrilus planipennis | reverse complement strand
GGTGATAATAATTATTACAATAACTTCTATTTTCTAAAAAGCTTTTAATTTTAAAGTAATAATCTTATTAATAATTTTTTCGAAAAAGTAAATGATGAACAACAACTAAAGAGCAAAATTTTATTATTAATAGATTATTATAACTAAACAATTAATTTTCCTCGAATTTACTCGATCTAAAAGCTAAAAAGGGGAAAACTCTTTAGAAAATAAAATAAACACACTACAGGTTATCTTTTATATGTAAGCCTAGGATAATTTTAATGTTTTTTCTGTTCTGCTCGGCACTTGAAATACTTTCATTCAACATTATTATGTAGTATGAGAAACTTTACAAGGAATCCACTATTTATACACATAATAAATTGTACAATACAAAGGCACACCTATTACATTAATTTTTTTTGCAAAATATTCAAATGAAGACAGTTATTCTTCTCTCGAACAAAAGAGAGATTTTTTTTCTTAATTTTCAAGAGACAATAATGATTTAGTAGTACAGGCAAAGAAAGTTGAAAAATTTGATTATAACTATCTACAAAACAAACCAATAACATTTTGCAGACATTGTTTCTAGTACTGTAGCGTAGGAATTATTTTTAAATTTTATGTAGTACTCGCTGAACATTAGAAGAACAAAAAACTAAGAAGTATACAACAATAAATTGCATTTTAAAGTTACAACGAATCCCAAAAAAAGGTTACAACTACGTATATATATCACTTTAATAAACAGTAGTCCACTGATTGGCCTTTATAATATGAAGAAAGTGACAAAGTGAGTTGTATGTGTGTCTTTTCGATCAATTATCAATAAGATCGACTTTAACAAAAAAAAATCCGCTGAAATTAATAATCTATCGAACTCGCGCGCGCCAATTTAAGTGCAACAACGTAAAGAATAAAATAAGAAACTTATTTATAATAATAACAGTATGTGAGCAATAGTAGCGAGAGCTTAAGAACTAATCAATAAAATTAATTAATCAATAAGGAAAGTCAGATGGCATTTCGTAATCCCTTACTTATGCTAACAATAATAATAATAGTTTTAATAGTAATTAAAAAAAGAAAAGAAAGTTACCACCACGAACAACATGAAAAAGCACGTCCACAATCGTTCGTAACGTTATTAATAATAATAATTCCCTAATTTCAACAACATTTATTCAATACTCATATTTTTTACTAGAAGATATTTAATAATTATTATTCGTTATTAAACCCAAAATTTTAAAAATGGTATTTAATAACAACAAAAACCTATGATGATAATTACAAAATAAGACTGGAGAATTCAGTGATTTCACAACATACCAGAAAAGGTATTATTGAGACTCCAAATGTTTCAACCAAAAGGACATTTCTTATTCAATCAATTTTGAATGCCAAGAAGACATCTACATGGCATCCAAAAATCGATAAGTTCCCTTAAAAAGTTACATATTCTTAAAGCAGCAGTTGTTTCTATTCCGTTTTGTTCGCGCTATTATAAATAATAATGAAACCGTACCGTTTTGGACTTGGTATGTATTTTAATAAAATAAGAGTGGGGGGAGACAGAGAGAGAGAGAGAAAGCGAAAGGGGAAGAAAAAACGTCGATCGCGACTCTCAGTAACCCTGTTACAACCTGGAGGTAGTTACAATTGGTGGAACATTAACGGCGGAGAAAAAAAACTTACTAATAACTGATAATAATTAATAATTAAAAAGATGGGCTACGTTACAATATTATTCGCACGTCCCGTTCACGAAGACGATCTAATTGGGGGGGAAGAATACTTTTACTGGCAAACAATGGCACTCTAAATAAATTAGATTAAAAAATAATCATGTACGTAACGGGTAATAAAAAACGGAGCCGGAATCTTCTGGGAGCAACGGAGGACGCCAGCCAACCTCCCGAAGCAGCACAACTACAAGATTTTATTCGGCGTTGTGGAAATATTCTGAAGCATTTCCTCGGCAAATCGGACATGTTCTGTTCGACTGTTGGAAAAAATTTCTTAATAATGGGGATAGATAGAACCGTAAAACTTCTTACCCTTAGCCATTTGTCGATACACTTGGCGTGGAACTCGTGGGAGCAGGGGAGCACCCGGAGAAGCTGTCTCGCCTCGAAATCGCACATGCAAACAACACATGACGTCTGATCTCCCTGATGAGTATCTGCGTTAAACTTGTAACTCAGAAGCTGTTCTATTTCCAATTTTGCAAGACCTCGGGGCTTCGCCTCGCCCAATCGCTCAGCCAAGTTTAACAACGCCTCGTAATTCTCCGTTTCGGTAGTGTCCGAACTGCTCAGGTCCGTCTGCGAGAACGGAGACAGAGGCGGATTTGAGAACATGGTCCTAAACAGCAGAAAATCATAATTAGTGTTAAACGTTATCTGGTGTAGAGTTCTAAATTACGTACAAAAAGTGGAAGAGAAAACCGGAATATTGTGCCGCGGACTGCATGAGAGGGGTGCCGTTGTGATGCCAACGAGCCCGAGACTGTAGTGGGGGCGGAGGTAGACGAGCACCCCTCAAATAACGAGCGTGAGCTGTACGCATATGCAAAAGCTGTTCCAACTGATTGTTGTTCCGCGAATCGTTTGGAGGCATAAAAATAGACGCCGAAGGCGACACCTGCAACGATGGGGGCACATGGTGGAGCGACGGGGGCCCTGCATGCAACGGATGAGTGTGCGCGTGATGGTGGTCATTTATGAGCTCCAATTCAATAGCTTCTGATCTCTAAAATAATTACATGTATATCATTTACATTACCATCATTTTATTTAAAGTTAATTTTGTTACTTGTGGCGAAATATGTTGATGAGGGTGGTGCGTGTAATGTTGTCCAGGCACCGCCAGGTTCCCGGTGCCACCGCTAAAGGCGCCATAGCTTTGATGCGCCGGCAAACACCCAGGAGGCGCGGCGAATTGTTGCGCCGCCATCAGCTGATGGTGCGTCGGCGGGGGCGGTGGTGCCGGATAAATATTGTGCACATGACACGTGTGCATGTGATGAGGTGCTCCAGCAGGAGCTGAACACAACGATATGTGCGGGGGCGGTGCTGTGTAGCTCCAGACCGTCTCGTGATTGACGGGAATCGTTACAGGGACCTATTTGAATTTCAAAAGCAGGATTAAACGGGGTTAGTTACACAAAAAATCACATATAAGGACCTGATTAATGTCCATGACGACGGTAGATTGATGTTGATGAGCGTGGGCTGTAGGAGGTGAACTGGGAAGGAACGTTTGACTGTGCGAGTGCGCGAACTCGTTCCTGTCTCTGTAGCGCGGACGGCGAAGCGGAGGGCTTCCCTATAAAGAACACAAAAATTTTTTAATATGGGTAAGAAAGAATTTAGAGGTCTTGAAAGTCTGTGTAGGAAAACGTTTTTAGAACACTAGAGCACATCAAACTCTACCTGCATGTTGTGATGGGTCGTAGTAGGCAAGTGTTGACGTGGGGACCGCCTCGGTGGCGAAGGGGGCTGCACATTCAGTTCTAAATGGTGTCCCGAACGCGACAGGCGTCTTCGTTTGCGAGACGGACTCTCTGACTTGATGCTCTCGTCGCTGGCCTGTCTAAAATATTGCGTCGAGTGCTGTTGGAACTGCACAGGGCTCACATGAAGCTCTGTAAGATTTACAAGTCGCTATTAAAGTACTTTTGTATCTTCTCCCTCACAACATTAATTACCTCGTCCGTGTCTCCTTTGAGAATTAGAAAAGTCCATAAGCTGCCGCTGCAGCTCTTCTGCCTGGGGGGTGCTCAGTAAGTTGGTAGGGTTGTCGCAAATGTTGATATGCAAGGGTGGCGAAATGTGGCGTCTGTCCGCTAAATTTCCAATACCGCGTCGGTCTTGTACGTGCTGGTAACCTTGACTTAAACGACGATCCACTGCGCTAACAGAAACGGGTATGTGTCTGCGGTCTTGGGGTCCTTTAAAACGAAATATAAACGATCAACAATCATATACGTTATTAATTATTTTCAAAGTCAATTAATTTCATTCTTTTATCTTTAATAGTTTGACATACTTAATGTTTCAGCAGCTGAAAAGAGTTGTCCAAAAGGGCAACAAATATCTATTGTTTATATGTCTGAAATTGTGTTTACAACAGGTTACTTATGTAAACAACAATGTTACTATAAAGTCCATTTCTTTATTGGCTCTTGAATACTTGGTGGAGACACACAAGCAAAAATTCATGAGTACTTTATAAAGTATAGATGGAGAATGAGTCAGAAAGATGGATACCATTTTTGTGAATTAGAAATTAAGAAACAACTTTTGTTTAACAATATAAACACTGAAATTATGAACAGAAATACAAATGTCTTTTAAAATATTAAATTTCCTCAAACAAAAAACATTATAACAGTAAATTAATGGCAAATTGGTTACTTTTAAGGTTAGGTTAAGATGATTAAAAAAACTTCTCACCTTGAGCTTCATTAGAAAAAGCCATATGATTTGCACACAAGATTGGGCTCAGTTGTGGGTTTTTCGGATACCCATGAACGAAATTTGAGTCCTTGGAAGTAGATCCATTGGAAATTGAGCACTCACTAACAAAAAAATATTGACTTAACTTCAAAATGGATGCACTTATCTTGTTATGATAATTACCCTCTATTGAAGTTGTTGTCAAAATCTCTAGAAAAGTCTTTAGAATAACGATTGGACCATCTCAAATGGTTATTATGGGAATGATTAGACCTGGGCCCATGATTAGTTGCATGCCTATTATATGAAGAAGAGTTCCTTCTTGGTTGACCATGGTTGTTAGGATTCATTACAAACTACCTAGAATATAATCCCTTGTAAGACTAATAATTGTAAATTTGCATGTAATTATGGGAAACCTTTCCCCACGAACACTTAATTCAAACGAGTCCAAACGATATGATTCCTGTGTGAAGTGCACTATTGATCCAGTGGGAACATTGCACACTTGACAAAACAAAAACAACTAAATATAAAGGAACTAAAATTTCGATCCACTAAAATAACGTTTTAATTGCACAAAAAAACAATTTTATTGCAACACGACTTATTACAGATAGAAAGGGGACAAGAACAAGATAAAACTTTTTCTTTTGTGTTGTGAAATCACGAAATTACACTCAAATTTCTATACACCAACACAAAAGACCAAACTCGGCATTGAAAAGTAAGCGAGTGAGGTCATCAAAGAACATAAACGACAGATTTCAGTAATCCAAAATCCCATTACATATAAAACTTATGATGTTTTTTAAACTATCCAATATTTTTTATAACGTAAGAAATAATCTCACGATTGAGCAATAAAATATATTATTATTCGTTATAAAGTAATTGCTGCAAAATGCATCACCATTTCTTAGTGTATCATAATTAACTAGATAAAATTTATTGTACTTCCATTAAATTAGAATAATGCTTGTTTGGTACAATGTAGTTATATTATATGACTTAAACAACCTTAAATGAATTAAAAAAAATGTTAATTTTAAGTTAGAGTTCACTGATCTATCTATGAAATATTTTGATAGGCTTATCATAACGAACGCACCTTTGGAATAACTCTATGACTTTTCAATAATTTACACTAAATTTCTATGGTGAATACGTGCAACGATGGCGGCCATCATCATACGTCGTGACGCAAATGATGACGATTATTAATAATGTTAACGAATGGAAGTGAACGATAGTGAACGAACGAGAGTTATCCCAAATAAAAATAGAAAATATTCATTAGATAGTATAAATTTTTATTGTCAAGTTTATTAAAGCAGAGACATTACAATTGTGAATCGGAAAAGGCTGTGATAGTAGATAGCATTTCTTAAATAACGACGGAAGTGTTGGTGCGATCTACGTTGCCACAACCATTTTGGATTCTTTGTTATGATCAGCGTCCATTTTGTGCAAGATGGATTTAATCTATTCTATCCGAAAATAAAAGCGAAATCGAATAGGTGTTTCAAATTAATATTGACGACACGGACGCCGTGTTATTACAGTAATTTTTAAAAATCAGTGTTAATGGACAGTTAGCGCAATATTGCACTGATAGTGATATGGCCAAGAAAAATCTGGGTACGTACAAAGGGGACTATTCAAAGTCTCGTGCAATTAAACACCCGAATCCGGCCTATTATTTCAACACCATCGCCAACAATTCACGCACAAACGCGATAGGAGTGCAGAGAATGAGCTTGCACAGGTATTCGACCTCCGATAGTCAAGGATCTAGTCCAAGGACCAGTCCAGGCCTCCTTGCTGGCCACTATGCCGGCTGCAAATGGGTCGAGCCACCTCTTCCTTCAGCATTGCCTCCGCCGCCACAACATTGGATGCAAAAAATGTCAATTAATTGTAAATTTACAAAGGAAGCTTCTCAACCGTCTGATTTCACCAGACAACTTAAGATGCTTCTGAATGTGCAAGCTTGACCAGGATATTTACCAGGTCGTGAGAAATATGAAAGAGACATATTACAATCGATCATACTATTGTGATGGGTGGACATTACTTTCAATAATAACTTCCTAAATAGCGAGTGAACACGACAGTCTCCACAAAGAGGATACCAGTTTTAATGGTATGAAAACTTTTCCTTTGGTTTTATTTCTACTTCATTGCATTTTATTTGAATTCAGATCATGTTCTTAAAGAATAAATTTGAAACTTTCTTTGTTCTCAAATTATTAAAAAAAAAAAAAATAAAATGTAACAAAATTTATTGCTGCCTATGTAATTAATTTTCAAAAATTAGCCAGTCTTTGTGAAAGTAAAAGATTGTCCTGTTTAGCCGCTCAAGTGATATTAATTTTAGAAGTTCATTATGACTGTTTAGATGTAATTCTTAAGCCACTTTCATAATGTGATTTATTTTACGTTTTATATGAGAGTATAAATTTTAGTTTATTGGGAAAATGCTTTAAGTGTGTGTCTATGAGATGTATGATGGATTATGTATGCCTGACTTTGATTAGATTTAAATCCAAAGACAAATTAGCACTTAAATTAAATATGAGGTCTCTTGGACTGCTTTGAAATTCCAGAGTCAGTTTTAACTGACAAGTACTGATTAGAAATTCAAATCAGTTATTTAAGGGCCTCTTCTGCAATTTTTACAAATAGTTTTTATCCTTTTTTTGTCGATTTTTAATGTACTATAAAAAACATGTGTATAAAGGAAAAAAGGATAAACAAGTGTTTATTTTCCCATTTTATATAGTGAATTGTTTTTGGCACGATTTGTTTTGTATATTGCCTTGAGTTAGTTTTGTGGCAGACAGCATTTATGAAATTTTGGAAGTAGGAGATGCATTAAGAAAGTAACTTTCACTATCTGGAATGGGATTATTTTGAAATTGATGTTTCTCTGTCTATTATGTTGTTAAAAGAAATGAAATATTGCTGTTAAAAGAAAATCATATTTAAATGCTATTTTGCAAGTACAAATGTATAGAGAAGATCTACAGATACGTCGTTGGTGACGTGTATTTTTATTAAATGGAGTACAAAAAATATATAATCACAATTATTTGTAAAATATTAGATAGATGTTAAGATACATGTACCAAGCTTCAGTTGACGTCACGGTATACATTTCGTGTGTCGTTTTTTAAAAAGACGTTTTTATCCAGGAAAAAAAAAATGATAAAAAAATAGAATAACGAAGAATGTACTTTATTTTATCAAAATTATTAATTATTGCGTGTTGTTTTTTCAAAGTTTTTGTTTTATTTGAAATGTATACTTGGCACTGAAATAATCGAAAATAATTACATCCATGTATTGTATTCTGGCAAAACCCTTGTTGTCTTCCAGATATGCCTAGGAACACAATATGTAGAGTTGTGCAATATTAACAGTAATTAATTGATAATTAATACAATACACCATTTTTTTGTCAAATGAAAAAAGAAACCAACCAAGAAATTTAGTCTAAATTGATTGGATTAAAAACAAACCAATATTTGGCTTTAATACTGTTTAGCTCTTGTACTTTTTAACTATTAATAGTCTCTGTATGTTAGTTTATAGTTATAGTTTTTAAGTGCGCGGGATCTCAAAGTATGTTCACTCTTTTTTTAAAAGATTTAAAAGATAAAAACAACAAAAATATGATAGCAATATCAAAAAATTCAACACACATCATTTCCATCCTTTTAAATCTGTGATACCTCTCATCACCCTCGTTCAACACCCCCCACTTTGCTCATCTTTCCTCGCTATTTCCCCCTTTTCTATTCTTCTCTGTCTACCCTTTCCCCTGCTCCTTTTCCTTTTCTCCCTTCGGGGTTCAAACCCCACCAAATTTATATTAAAATCGAATGTCGATGCCAAAGCTGCAATTCAAGAAAGAATACAACAAATTCAAGGAAAGAAGCAGAATTAAGAAGATTGTTAGTTTTACTTTAAATAATACACGGGATGTAATAATTACATCAGAAGAAAACAAGGGCGATTTGCAACAAAATCACAAAAATGCAAAATTAAAATATTTTCTTTGCAGTTGTAAACCAGTTCATCTTTCCTTCTAGTGTAACATTTTGAGGATAATGAGCTAATTATGGTAATTTGCATTTAAAATATGAAATCTACAATCAAGGACAGTTTTCCCATCCGTTCTCAGCTACGATCTTTTTTCATCCTGTAAGTAATAGCAAGAAGAAAACACCCTGTATGCTGCAAGGATTGCAAGTTTGATGTGTTGCCTAATCAACTAAAATAATAAAGCGTAAGTTTTAAATACCGTCCGTAAATAATAAATAAATCAAAATTTCTTAGAATATTAATTTCCTTATGAAATTGTAAGTAAATACTGGACAGCTTAACAATACTTTTTTATTATTAAGACTATGTAATAGCAGTAATTCGTTACCATTACAATTAATCTAAGCAATTGTATTAAGTACTGATTTGTTTTAGGAATTTTTGGATAACTACAACAAACTATGAATCTATGAAGGATGTGGCTCGAATTGATTCCCCATTGGATGGATAAAAATAATATCACTTGAAAAGAAATACACATAGAAAAATGAGAGTTTCATCAGTACAAAAGACAGAAATTGTCTTTCTTGGGCTAATGTGTTACAAGGTAAATATACATTAGATTAAAACAATTACCCATAACAAAATCGACATTTTAAGACACTTTTATTTTTACTAAAAGTGTACTTTAAAATTTGTATTAGTGATAATTTATATAAGGACTTTGATTAGGTTAATCTACAAAGAGGAGGGTAGTTCGACCCCAAAATCATTAAGGAAGTCCCAGTGTTCATCATTGGTATTGGCAAGCTTCAACACAAGATTCAATCACACCGTTTGATTACAGCCACTTGAAGCTCCTATGCACTAAATTTAGTGATCGGGAAGGTGGAATTCGCGCAGCACCCACATCTTAAGGAACAGAAGAAACAAAATTAGACCAAATAAATTAGTATCTTAACCTTCTAGGTATGATTTCGTTAGAAGTTTAGTTAATGGTAAATTATTTCAACCCTAACAAATGTAATCTGTTGTAAGATTGAATATGTCAGCTGTTTGTTGCACACATATTCAAAAATACAGGAGGGTTAAATCACAGTAAAGTACTTAAGCCCTTTTAACGACCCTTTACGCTTCTACAAGCAAATTGTAAAATTGAATATCTAGACCCTAGACTGCCTGTAGCAAACTTATTTAAAGAGATAAAAGGGCTAAATTACACAAAAGTACTTATTGTCTTTTGCTTTTAAACATTGTGTAGTTCCAAATAACTTGTGAAAGCTTTCAACCCCTTTTAACAGCCCTTTACACTTCTACAAAAATGAATTGTAAGTTTAAATGGGTAAACTTCCTATAGCAAGCTTATTTAAAGAGATAAAAGGGCTAAATTACACAAAAGTACTTATTGTCTTTTGCCCTTAAAAATTGTGTAGTTCCAAATAACTTGTGAAAGCTTTCAACCCCTTTTAACAGCCCTTTACTCTTCTAAAAACATGAATTGTAGAATTAAATAGACAGATTTCCTGTAGCAAACTTATTTAAAGATACAGAAGGACCAAATTACGATACTGTACTTGCTATCTTTTTCTTTAAAGTGTTAAGTAGTCAGAAATAATCGGTGGGTACTTTTAACCCCATTTAACAACCCGTCACGCTTCTACAAATATTAAATGTGTAGACTTCCTGTAGCAGGTTTATTTAAAGAAACAGAAGGGCCAAATTACACTAAAGTACTCATCGTCTTTTCCTTTAACATATTATGTAATAAGAAATAACCAGTAGGAGCTTTCAACCCTTTTTAACCCTTTACACTTCTACAAAAATGAATTGTAAGTTTAAATGGGTAAACATCCTATAGCAAGCTTATTTAAAGAGATAAAAGGGCTAAATTACACAAAAGTACTTATTGTCTTTTGCCCTTAAAAATTGTGTAGTTCCAAATAACTTGTGAAAGCTTTCAACCCCTTTTAANGTTCATTTTTTACTGAATTAGGAAAAAAAGTCAGTAATTACTTATACTGTATGCAATAAAAAGTTTAACAAACATTAAAAAATGGTGAAGGCGCCGGACATTACTATTTTAAACGTACTTTAAAATTTTGCAATTTTGTATTAGGAGAGCATAAGTGTGGACGGGAATTTAGTGTTATTATTATTATTTTAATGAAAAATCAATAAAATTTTAAGATGCGTTCATTTTGATGAGACTACCAACTAAATACATTTTTAAATTGATCGGTGTTCAAGAAAAATTATAAACTGGAGCAACCCCTTTTAACAGCCCTTTACACTTCTACAAAAATGAATTGTACAATTAAATGGGTAAATTTCCTGTAGCAAGCTTATTTAAAGAAATAAAAGGGCTAAATTACACAAAAGTACTTATTGTCTTTTGCTTTTAAACATTGTGTAGTTCCAAATAACTTGTTAAAACTTTCAACCCTTTTTAACAGCCCTTTACACTTCTGAAAACATGAATTGTAGAATTAAATAGGCAGATTTCCTGTAGCAAACTTATTTAAAGATACAGAAGGACCAAATTACACAAAAGTACTTATTGTCTTTTGCCCTTAAAAATTGTGTAGTTCCAAATAACTTGTGAAAGCTTTCAACCCTTTTTAACAGCCCTTTACACTTCTAAAAACATGAATTGTAGAATTAAATAGGCAGATTTCCTGTAGCAAACTTATTTAAAGATACAGAAGGACCAAATTACGCTACTGTACTTGCTATCTTTTTCTTTAAAGTGTTAAGTAGTCAGAAATAACCGGTGGGTACTTTTAACCCCATTTAACAACCCGTCACGCTTCTACAAATATTAAAGGTGTAGACTTCCTGTAGCAGGTTTATTTAAAGATACAGAAGGGCCAAATTACACTAAAGTACTCATCGTCTTTTCCTTTAACATATTATGTAATAAGAAATAACCAGTAGGAGCTTTCAACCCTTTTTAACCCTTTACACTTCTACAAAAATGAATTGTAAGTTTAAATGGGTAAACTTCCTATAGCAAGCTTATTTAAAGAGATAAAAGGGTCAAATTACACAAAAGTACTTATTGTGTTTTGCTTTTAAATATTGTGTAGTTCCAAATAACTTGTGAGAGCTTTCAACCCCTTTTAACAGCCCTTTACACTTCTACAAACATGAATTGTAAAATTATAAATGCGCAGACTTCCTGTAGCAGACTTATTTAAAGAAAATACTTACTGTCTTTTCCTTTAAACTATTGTATAATTACAAGTAACCAATGGGCGCATTCAACCCTTTTTTAACAACCCTTTACATTTCTACTAACATGGATTGTAAAATTAAAAACGTAGTTTTAATATTTCTGATGTAATGCATACTATAAATAGCTGTAATTATATAAATTTAACCACAGAAAGTCTCCCTTTGAAAACTTTGTAATAACTAAAACAATTGTGAGATCTTTTAAAATAAAGCTAAGATGCAAAATACACCAAGTGCTTTTATTTAACTAGTTAAATGCCAGATAAACAAGAAGTATAATTGTTTGTTGAATCTAGCAAAAATCACGGAAAATAAAGCAAGCTATTGCGTATTTAAATCATTTATTGAATAATCTTTGATAATAATGTGATTTATTGATGAATTAGGCAAAAATTTTCAACAAAAGTTCGATTTTAGTTCATATACTTGGGTAGAATTTGACCGAAAAATCGTAAAAAATACCATAAATAATAATGTTTTGGCAAAAATAAAGCAAGCGGGAGCTCTTTATATCAATTATTAATTAATCTATATCATTAGTTATCATTTATCGATGAATACAACAAAAATAATTGGCAGATGTTCGATTTCGATTCCCAAAAACGATCGACAGGTAGCTATACATGGGTTTTTTTCGGGAACTGAAATCGAACAGTAGGACAAATTTTTCGCTTAATTCATCAGTAAATGATAACTGATATGGATAATTGATTAATAAACGATAAGAACTAGCTGTGGCTTGCTTTATTTTTGTTAAAAAATGACTATTTATGGTGTTTTTTACGTTTTTTCGTTCAAGGTCGACCCACGTATAAGAATGAAAATCGAACGAATCGAGTTGAAAATTTTTGTTTAATAAATTTCTCAAAAATTTTTCAACTTGATTCGTTCGATTTTCATTCCTATACGTGGGTCGATCTTGAACGAAAAAACGTAAAAAACACAATAAATAATCATTTTATAACAAAAATAAAGCAAGCCACAGCTAGTTCTTATCGTTTATTAATCAATTATCCATATCAGTTGTCATTTACTGATGAATTAAGCGAAAAATTTGTCCTACTGTTCGATTTCNCCCTTTACACTTCTACAAAAATGAATTGTAAGTTTAAATGGGTAAACATCCTATAGCAAGCTTATTTAAAGAGATAAAAGGGCTAAATTACACAAAAGTACTTATTGTCTTTTGCCCTTAAAAATTGTGTAGTTCCAAATAACTTGTGAAAGCTTTCAACCCCTTTTAACAGCCCTTTACACTTCTACAAAAATGAATTGTAAGTTTAAATGGGTAAACATCCTATAGCAAGCTTATTTAAAGAGATAAAAGGGCTAAATTACACAAAAGTACTTATTGTCTTTTGCCCTTAAAAATTGTGTAGTTCCAAATAACTTGTGAAAGCTTTCAACCCCTTTTAACAGCCCTTTACTCTTCTAAAAACATGAATTGTAGAATTAAATAGACAGATTTCCTGTAGCAAACTTATTTAAAGATACAGAAGGACCAAATTACGCTACTGTACTTGCTATCTTTTTCTTTAAAGTATTAAGTAGTCAGAAATAACCGGTGGGCACTTTTAACCCCATTTAACAACCCGTCACGCTTCTACAAATATTAAATGTGTAGACTTCCTGTAGCAGGTTTATTTAAAGAAACAGAAGGGCCAAATTACACTAAAGTACTCATCGTCTTTTCCTTTAACATATTATGTAATAAGAAATAACCAATATGAGCTTTCAACCCTTTTTAACAACCCTTTACACTTCTACAAAAATGAATTGTACAATTAAATGGGTAAATTTCCTGTAGCAAGCTTATTTAAAGAAATAAAAGGGCTAAATTACACAAAAGTACTTATTGTCTTTTGCTTTTAAACATTGTGTAGTTCCAAATAACTTGTTAAAACTTTCAACCCTTTTTAACAGCCCTTTACACTTCTGAAAACATGAATTGTAGAATTAAATAGGCAGATTTCCTGTAGCAAACTTATTTAAAGATACAGAAGGACCAAATTACGCTACTGTACTTACTATCTTTTTCTTTAAAGTGTTAAGTAGTCAGAAATAACCGGTGGGTACTTTTAACCCCATTTAACAACCCGTCACGCTTCTACAAATATTAAAGGTGTAGACTTCCTGTAGCAGGTTTATTTAAAGATACAGAAGGGCCAAATTACACTAAAGTACTCATCGTCTTTTCCTTTAACATATTATGTAATAAGAAATAACCAGTAGGAGCTTTCAACCCTTTTTAACCCTTTACACTTCTACAAAAATGAATTGTAAGTTTAAATGGGTAAACTTCCTATAGCAAGCTTATTTAAAGAGATAAAAGGGTCAAATTACACAAAAGTACTTATTGTGTTTTGCTTTTAAATATTGTGTAGTTCCAAATAACTTGTGAGAGCTTTCAACCCCTTTTAACAGCCCTTTACACTTCTACAAACATGAATTGTAAAATTATAAATGCGCAGACTTCCTGTAGCAGACTTATTTAAAGAAAATACTTACTGTCTTTTCCTTTAAACTATTGTATAATTACAAGTAACCAATGGGCGCATTCAACCCTTTTTTAACAACCCTTTACATTTCTACTAACATGGATTGTAAAATTAAAAACGTAGTTTTAATATTTCTGATGTAATGCATACTATAAATAGCTGTAATTATATAAATTTAACCACAGAAAGTCTCCCTTTGAAAACTTTGTAATAACTAAAACAATTGTGAGATCTTTTAAAATAAAGCTAAGATGCAAAATACACCAAGTGCTTTTATTTAACTAGTTAAATGCCAGATAAACAAGAAGTATAATTGTTTGTTGAATCTAGCAAAAATCACGGAAAATAAAGCAAGCTATTGCGTATTTAAATCATTTATTGAATAATCTTTGATAATAATGTGATTTATTGATGAATTAGGCAAAAATTTTCAACAAAAGTTCGATTTTAGTTCATATACTTGGGTAGAATTTGACCGAAAAATCGTAAAAAATACCATAAATAATAATGTTTTGGCAAAAATAAAGCAAGCGGGAGCTCTTTATATCAATTATTAATTAATCTATATCATTAGTTATCATTTATCGATGAATACAACAAAAATAATTGGCAGATGTTCGATTTCGATTCCCAAAAACGATCGACAGGTAGCTATACATGGGTTTTTTTCGGGAACTGAAATCGAACAGTAGGACAAATTTTTCGCTTAATTCATCAGTAAATGATAACTGATATGGATAATTGATTAATAAACGATAAGAACTAGCTGTGGCTTGCTTTATTTTTGTTAAAAAATGACTATTTATGGTGTTTTTTACGTTTTTTCGTTCAAGGTCGACCCACGTATAAGAATGAAAATCGAACGAATCGAGTTGAAAATTTTTGTTTAATAAATTTCTCAAAAATTTTTCAACTTGATTCGTTCGATTTTCATTCCTATACGTGGGTCGATCTTGAACGAAAAAACGTAAAAAACACAATAAATAATCATTTTATAACAAAAATAAAGCAAGCCACAGCTAGTTCTTATCGTTTATTAATCAATTATCCATATCAGTTGTCATTTACTGATGAATTAAGCGAAAAATTTGTCCTACTGTTCGATTTCAGTTCCCGAAAAAAACCCATCCTGTCGATCGTTTTTGGGAACCGAAATCGAACATCTGCCAATTATTTTTGCTGTATTCATCGATAAATGATAACTAATGATATAGAGTAACTAATAATTGATATAAAGAGCTCCCGCTTGCTTTAGATTTGCCAAAAAATTATTATTTATGGTATTTTTTACGATTTTTTTGTTTAAAGTCGACCAACGTATAGGAATGAAAAACAAACGTTTGCTGAAATGTTTTGCTTAATTTATGAATAAATCACATCTAATACCAAAGATTAATCAATAAATGATCTAAATATGCACTCGTTTGCTTTATTTTTGGCAAATTATCAAATTTTTATTGCAATTTTTTTTACGAATAAATTAGTATTATTTTAAAAAAATAAAGTTAAAGGAGTGCTTATTTAGTTCATTTTTTGCTGAATTAGGAAAAAAAGTCAGTAATTACTTATACTGTATGCAATAAAAAGTTTAACAAACATTAAAAAATGGTGAAGGCGCCGGACATTACTATTTTAAACGTACTTTAAAATTTTGCAATTTTGTATTAGGAGAGCATAAGTGTGGACGGGAATTTAGTGTTATTATTATTATTTTAATGAAAAATCAATAAAATTTTAAGATGCGTTCATTTTGATGAGACTACCAACTAAATACATTTTTAAATTGATCGGTGTTCAAGAAAAATTATAAACTGGAGTGAAAGGGAAAAATTAGGGTTTACAGTGGATTTATATAAACATTGTAAAGAATTTTATCAATTTTGTTTAAGTAAAATGAGCTAATTAAATATTTTTTAAATTTGATGAATAATCGAAGCCTGCATAAATGACAAGTATCAGGTTTTAGGTTATAATATTGTTTGTTTATAAAATTTTTAACTTATAACTGACCATAATTATGCAAAAAACAAGAAATTAAATAATTTGAATACACCTTTCATCTTCTAATTAATTATTTAAATCAATTTTTGCTTGTTTGCCGCAGTCTTGCTCGTTTATTTAGTGTACACAAAATTATTATTGTGATATTTCATGTTGCTCTTTGTACAACTTAACAAAAGAATTTGTTATAGTGATTGTTACAACTTGATAAACCTGCAACACATCCTGCTGCCTAATTCTAGAAGCTGGTTATTGAATTCTTGGGATTAAAAGGAAAACAGATGAAATATTTTAGTGATAAAGTATATGTTTACATGTCCTTCATTGCAGGTTAACTTGTTTAGTTTTACACGTAAAACTAGTAAAAGGAAATTTTTATGTGTTCACATTCTGCTTCAAAAAAGTGTTCTCATTGCTTAATGCTTCACCTTTGAAAAGTTAATCACAACGTGTATTGAGGAGATAATAGAAAGCCAAACATGGGGAAGGTTGTACTCTACAAGGACTAATTTGATGGGTAAGGATTTGATTGTATTAAGTATATGTTGCTGGAGATGGACATTTATACTGGCTGTGGGTTTTATACTTAATATGTAAACTACAAACGATATGATATACTTGGCATAATTGAATAAAATAGCAAGTGATAAACAAAAACTAGTGTTTATTAATGTTAATGTCACTACTTTGCTATTTTTAGTAGTTCTACTTTATTTGTGAAGATATCTACCTATATACAGTTCCAGATTATTTAAAAGAAAAAATTAAAGGTATTAAAACAGTTACTTTTTATATTCTATGTAAAATGAATTATACTCCGTCTTCATTAAAGAATTTACTTTATCAAATTGGTTTTTTTGAAAACTGGGTGTAAAAACGTTATAATTAAACCTAACAATCTGGTTTGCGTCCACAAATAAAAAAAAAATCAAGTATAAAACAGGAATAAGTCAGCAGATATATTACAAAACTATTAAAGCAAGTAAACAAAATATTTACAATACAAAAAAATAAAAATAAAACATTCCTGAAACCACATTATAATGAAACAGGACTGTCATGTGAGACAAAACATCTAAAAAACTGTGTGCCTTTCTTTCGAACAATATCACTTTCAAAAGTAAGTTCAATATCCTTCCTAACAAAAATACTGACATACACAAATTATAAAAGTGCCATGGATACAATAATACAAATTGTATAAACTACTATATATAATAAATAATTTTNTACTCACTACACTATTCTATTTCTCTTTAATATAATATAACAATATAATATATTAACTTATTGTAAATAGATTTTAGGACTTGTCTGGATCGTTTTAATGTTTCAATGAGAAAAAATAATCATTACAGTCACTGGTTAATGACTGAAAAAAAGCCAAGATCAGTTCTGTGCCTTAAGACTAGAACAACTTTGGGAATCTTTAATATTAGGGGCGGATTCTCTACGTGAATCTAATTCGTCGCAAGAGTCGCTACCCTTCATTGGGGCACTTTCTCTTCTAATAACGCTCACGTGTGACACAAACGAGGGTGTAGCCGCGGGCGAATACGTAAAGTGGGGGAAATCTTTTTTATTTGCTACCTCTTTTATCGATGTCAAGGTTCTACTTAACCAAGGGGGCCACGAATTCTTCGCCGTATTAAGTTCAGATTCAGTGGCCCGAAGTTGATGAGTAAGGTCCTTAAAAAAAAAAAAAAATAACAAAAACATTATATTTTTGAAATTGTAACAACTCTGTCATGTGAAGGACTAGAACTACCAAAATTTGGTAAAGCACTTAATTTTCTCATTTTTGTGTTTTGTATATTAATTATCAATGTCGCCCCTTTATATATAAATTTAAAGAAGTCAAACCTGATTTCTGCACTCTGCTTCAACCTGGGCAAGTTTCGTCTGTGCCAGTTCGAGTTCTAATTCTCTGATTCTTTCAATGGCCTTTAGTTGATCAGGAGATAGGTTTTCTTTTGAGTCTTCTTCGGTAGCATACTGTGATATGTTGTCCGTACTCTTGCGATTATCTGCTAATTTGCCACATTTCTCACACTCGCTTACTTTTTCCTAGAAAATAGAAAATACCGTATGTCACCTCATTCATAAAACTGTTAGAAAAACGAACCTTTAATTTATTCAAATCACCCCTGACAGCAAAGAGTTGCATTTCAAGCCTTTGTCGTACCAATTTATAATCATTAATGATGTTCATATTCTTTAAATCGCTTGCTTCTGCTTTGGTAATTTCTCTCTTAAGCATCTCTTTGAGTTGGGCGTTTTCGTCGAGTAGGATCCTTCTCTCGTCTTCTAGACGAGTCAACGTGGCTTTGAGCTGCTCCATCTCCGATGCCTCCGATTCCGCGTTATCAGCTGCTTCTGAATCCAACATGATAATTTCCCAGTCGTCTAAATAGATTCGTTTCGACAAAGGTTACGGAAGCGTACAACTTTCGTTCTGACAGCCAAGAAATAGGAGCAATAGAAAAAATAGGAAAAGGAACAGGTAACGTGCATGGGGAGGGACGATTCAATAAAAAAAAGAAAGAAAAAACAAAAAGGTAAAAGGAAAGAAATTAAAAGATGGCAGTGAAATATAAAGACCAATTGCAGGCGTGCAATTTTAACAACAAATGAAACAAAAATAAACTACAAAGATGCCAAGCAAGCATTTGTTTTTTAAAATGATAAAAAATTTGATTTAGAATAGATGCAAACAAGTACGTTTTATAATTGAACCAACTTTTAACTCGACGGCATAAATAATATTATCTTTTCTTTGGAATAGAACACTAAATGTAGCAGATTAGGATGAATACGGTTCATCTTATAAATCCGGACATAAAAAACAAGCACGTTTGGGATGAATGTAATGATAAAGAAACAACAAAAAAAATGTATAAAAAGCAAACACGCTCACACAATCGCACCCTATGAACAGCATCTTTAATATTGCTAAATTAAAAAGCCAAATAAAATACCTTTCATTGCAATAAATTCAGTTTCGTATTTTTTGAGTTTCTTCAATTTGAAACTGCAGGCTGCCTTTATAATCTGCTTTGCAGCGTCTTCAGTACGACATTTTTTTGGCAATTGAACCCTGAAGTATTTTAGAATCCCTTCGAAGTCGAGTTGTAGCAAATCCTTCTTACACATCTAAAATTTAATATGTAAATCATCCATCCTAAGGTTTTTTAAAGTACCACAATAATTAAAATGAAACTCACAGTAAGAAGTGCCAGTGATACTTGAAACAAAGTATCGATTCCTTGCAGAAGAAAAATATCCAATACGTGAAAGACAAAGTACAAGGGAAACCTGGCGGTAAACAAGGTCAAAAACCACTGGGAAGCGAACATGTGGGTCTCGACGCTGTGCTCTCTCAAGTGGCTCCACAAGGTCCCCAGTTGCTCCTCGATAAGTCTGTTCAACTGATACAGACGAAGATACAAATTATCGAACCCATCTTTGTACAAATCCCGAAGATTATAGTCGTACATCAATTTAACAAGAACACAGAAAGCTTGTTCTTCGGGCATCTACAATTAAAAAAAATTTAAAATCACTAACAAATAAAATAAACAATTCCTTTTTTAATTGTCACTTACATGCAAAAGTAAAGTAGCTGCTAAAAAACTGAGTCCCTGGCAGTATCCCACTTCAGAGTCATACACCGCATATGCTTTGCTGACTTTGTAAAGTGAATCCTGTCCCAGGCCTCCCGCTTCCTTGAAATAGTCATTGGCAGGAAAAGTCCTTGCAATATCCCTTTGTATTACATTTTCGCACGCGCTCTCCTTTAACCAAATATAGAATAAATTCCTCTGCAATATCTTACAAACGCATTTACATACTTTAGTTATGAGTATCCTGTAAGTGTTCATCATTTGAGAATTTTCCTCGGTACCTGCGAGACGCTGCCAAACTTCGCCCCTCAAAGCTTCTGGGATTCCATGTCTCACAAGACTTGAAAGTTGCTTTGGCCTTTGTTTGGTCGTCTTCCAACGACTCAGAACATCGGCCCAATTATCTAGGACATCTTCGGAACAGTCTTTGGACACCAGACCTGTTCCACTCAACAGGGGCTCGTCACCATCTAATAAACACAAAAAGACGGTTAAAATTCGTAATTATTAATATATTTTATTAGTGTAAGTTCAGGTGCGTATATCATCTGCAATGCAACATAAACTTTTACTACCTACTTTATTTTATTTTTTTACCTGAATGATAATCGTCTTTGGGTGTTATGCTATCCACCGAAGGGATGCTAGGAGATTGAATTAAGCTAGACAGATTGAGTGTCAAGTTTAGTCTATTCCTGTCTAATTCTCCGGACGTTTCCATGCCCAAGACTTCGTAGACTGTCTCCCCCAAGTCACCAGTCACCACCTTTTGTAAAATAAATAAATAAAACGGTTACTATTAAAAATGTAAAAGTTTCCTATTAGTTACTACGAACAGTTAAAGGGCGATTCATCGATTCAAAATCAATCGATTCGTAATATATATTGAAACAGTGTTTATTTTTTTGTAATGACGTAGGAAGAAAAAAAAATAAAAATTACGCCCAAATACTCACTACACTATTCTATTGTTCCGCATACACCAATGACGCAGAAGTACGTGATTGATTCAAAACGAATTTATTATAATTTACCAGCACAGAAATGGAGCGTAACTCAATGTCGTCGTGATAACGACAAAAAGCGAAACCACTTCTGTTTTGGCAAACATAATGGCAGCTGATAACAAATAAGAGCGTCGGTTGTGAAAATTATTGTCGTTATCAAACTTACTATTACCGTATACAGGGTGGGCGGACAGTGATATTTACGACATGAGTACGTCATACCATTGCGACCTCGAACAAGGTCGATCTCATTTCAAAATAATAAAATTCACAAGGCGAATAAATAACTATACTATAAAGGTATTACTGGTAAATACGGAGTGATCAAAAGTAAACATTATTTTCTCAAAAGCCAATTAATTAGGTCAGTTAAGAATCTAAAACTATCACAATTTTAACATTTTGATGGTGCCTATTGAAAGATCATTAAATAAACATAAAGTTTTCCTTAAAGTTCCTCAAATTCGTTACGAACCTCTTTTAAGTTGAGAAAGAATTGCTGTACTAAAGTCCTTTTTTGGAAATACCAAAAGCGTTCGTTTTGAGAGTAAGTCTTCACCAAAGTTTCCATTTGGAACCTCACGGGCTCTTGTATGCCCCTAATAACTAAATCAACGGCCACTGTCATGTATTGTTTAGTGTCTTTCGGGGTCTCTGTGTTCAAGAGATTAAAAGGGGGCTCAGTAGGGTCCCACGAGGCCGAAATGACTGACGACGTCTTATCGCCGCTGGAATTGGTGGGTCCCAACTGCACCTACACAAATATTGTTGTTTAATTAAAGGAATAACGAATAACAAACAAAAGACGTACCATTTCAAGGAGTTGCATGTCGGAGTGTCTGACATGTCTCCCAGGAGCTATCAAGACCCCAAAACAACGTTCAATAAACAGTTGGAGTCCATTATCCGACACCTGACGAATGCTGAGATAAAGTTGCTTGTCTAAGTTAACGCGCAATTTGAAGCCGCTCCTGTCTTTCGGGACAGTCGAAAATGTACCCTAAAAAGGGGAAAACAATATATTTTTGGGAACAAAAAAAACACTTTTGAAATTTCGACTTACTCTTCCATCGTCTTCTTTTATTTCGAGATTCACTTCAAACACGTACATCAGAGTCCTGGCTTCGGGCAGGGTTGTTATGGAGCCAGTCATTTCAGTTGCAGATGCCACCGAGCTGCTCATGGATCTCGGAACCCTTTGGAAAGCCTTTGCAAAACACGCTAGAAAATTGGTAAGTTGTAATTGATCACTAAAGTTTTAATTTCGAGAATTCGACCCGATATTTCTCATAAAAACAAATCTTAAGATGGGGTGTTATGTTTTTGCGTTATCAGCAACTCAATTCCGAAACAAAACATATGACAATAATTATACAACCCAAGGCAATAACAATAACAACAACACGAAATTATCATTATGTACTAGGTCAAGTAGATATTATGTACAATACAAACAAAACAAACAATGTTTAATAATATTAAGGAGGTGCATTTTAAAATCCTTCTTCGTGAACAAAATGAAAACTGGAATAATACTTAAAACTGTTTACTTCAGAGACCAAATATGAGGGTTCAAAAAGAAAAAGCTAGTATTACATTTATGAAATAATATCAAGAGAAATAGATCAATGTTTTACCAGAGACTCTGCTGACGGCCTCGGCAATATCACACCTGAAGACATGGCACTGAAAAATGGCAGATTCTTGAGTGTCTCCGTGTGACCAGGTAAAAGCAAAACAACTTGCTTCTTCACTATCAATGGCCCCTCGAGCATAAAACAGGATTCTGTGTATTTCATATCTGGCAATCACAGAATGTGTACTAGCATCATAAAGTCTAAAAATTAAACAAAAACTTAATTGAGTCTAAATTTAAACTAAACAAAAAAAGACTTACACTACAACTCCTTGTGAGGATGTTGGTACAGAAACAGCAATTTTAATGCCCTGGTCTGAGCTCTGTTCATTTAATATGGCCATGTTACGCTGGATTTCTGCCTCTGATTTGGGAGCATTTATATTCGCGGCCCCCAAATATGTAACCCCACTGAATATCGTACAATCTTGGTCAACATCTGAAACTGTACATAATCAATTACTTTAGCACAACAAATTAATTACTACGTGTCACTAACATTCTTCTTCACTGCTGTCAGGCTTCATTTCATCTTGCTTTTCTGTGGGAGAAACTTCTACTGGGACACTAAGTGGATCCGTACCTGGTGCAACAGGACAACTAAAGAATACAGAATTGCCCACTTTTCTTGATTCCTCAGACATAATGGTGTCCATGTTCGTTTTTGGTTCCTGTAGGACTTCCTTTAGAGCGTTTTTCAATTCATTAAGGTCCCCGTTGTTAATATTCAAGGTCGGTGTCTTGCTCGCGCCTGGTTTGTCGTCAACAAAATCGAATTCGTCGCTCGTAGCCACCGATTCATTTGATTTTTGACTTGCACTATCCTCCATAATAGCTGCGTTAGAAATGAAAGGAAACCATTTGATTCCTAAATAGATATTTAACAGGTTCAAGTTGAGCACTTCATTAAATCGTAGACAAACAGTATATATAGATAAGCACGTAACAATACTCACTTGGAAATGTTAAGAAGATATAAACGGGTTCTCCATGATATGTGCCACTTTCTGCTTTTATCACAAAGGTATTTTAAACGTTAATTAATCTATCAATAAATAAATACCTGTATTTTGTTTAATTCGAACTGACAGAGCATTGACACTGACGTTTAAAACAATGAACATAACCTATTTAAAGAAAAAGAAACAAGAAAGCAGCGTTTTAGTTGGTACTGGTAGCTACTACCAATAGTCCCGGTAGCTACAGTCTCGACAAAAACATGGCGCCGGGTTTATACCAGAAAGTAAATAAAACCAATAAACACGCAAATGTATGAATAATTCTGATAAAATATCTATTTCAAAAGTGATATTTATGATAAATACAGTCAATTAAGTAAATAGTTACATAAAAAATTAATTATATGTCTCATAATACTTCAATGTTAATTTTTTCAATATGAACAGTTTCACAGACAAATAAATAATTATATAAACGTCTTAAAATCGACTAGCAATTCCCCCACCTCTACTATCAGAATGTGAAACTAAAGTATCTCCATTTTTTTCCACTATATTACAACTAGCATATGGCTTATGTAACGGGGTGACATTTCCGGCTGTTATTTCTAAATTTCTTATAGTTGCAGAGTCAAAAGTAGTAGAACGCATATCTGAAATAATTAAAACATTAATTAACATAAATTTTACCCTTTGGTACCATTGAGGACGCCATCTTTTGTTTGAATTAATTGATCCCTAAAGAAATCGTATGCCTACGCCACTGGAGTTTACCTTCAATNTACTTTTTCTCTTTAATATAATATAACAATATAATATATTAACTTATTGTAAATAGATTTTAGGACTTGTCTGGATCGTTTTAATGTTTCAATGAGAAAAAATAATCATTACAGTCACTGGTTAATGACTGAAAAAAAGCCAAGATCAGTTCTGTGCCTTAAGACTAGAACAACTTTGGGAATCTTTAATATTAGGGGCGGATTCTCTACGTGAATCTAATTCGTCGCAAGAGTCGCTACCCTTCATTGGGGCACTTTCTCTTCTAATAACGCTCACGTGTGACACAAACGAGGGTGTAGCCGCGGGCGAATACGTAAAGTGGGGGAAATCTTTTTTATTTGCTACCTCTTTTATCGATGTCAAGGTTCTACTTAACCAAGGGGGCCACGAATTCTTCGCCGTATTAAGTTCAGATTCAGTGGCCCGAAGTTGATGAGTAAGGTCCTTAAAAAAAAAAAAAAATAACAAAAACAAAAGCAGAAAAAAACAAAAACGGAAAAAAATACAAACCCAACTAATGAAATGTATAAATCATTGTCATCTATTACAGCTACATTGGTGCTAGTTCCTTTGAAAAATGTATCACTCATGTTAAGTTCATCGTGGACCATTTTATTTATTTTTGCAATTTTTGGTATAAACTCACTTTCGATGGTGGAGTTTGAGTTCGTTAAATTTTCTTGTTGAAATCGTTTGAGGGTGTGAAGTAACACAGGTCCTTCGGAAATACCCCCCGGTACAAATATATTGTAATATTGAAATGTCATGTTTGCTGTAGTCGTTATTTCTGGCTGATTTTGACGAGGTATTAAATTTCGAATTTCTAGACACATTAAAAAAAGTAATTCATAGTTCTACATTTTTTTTCGTATTTCAATTACATACCGTCGTTTGTAAGTGACGAAAACTTTTCTAAAGTATTTGCAAGGACTTCTAACTTTAACTCATTATTTTCTTTAAGAACTCCGAAAAGTTTTTCGGCTTCTAAAAATCTCACTGCTATCGCCAAATGTGAAGAAATTTTAAATCCGTTTCTAGAGTTGCAATGAAAAAGTATTTTGATTTCATTTAAAGATAGCATTATATTAGGGTACTACAATAAAAAAAATAATAAAAATTCACCTTGCAAGTGATACTGATGGTTCAATGAGTTCTTTCCAATTCATTTTACCATAATGAAGGTATAAATGCGACAAACCAGCAACTAAATTTGGTAAAGTTGATACACTGGCCGAATTTTTATTAAAACTGATAACAACTGGGGGGACCTGTTCTTTATGATTGTAAATAATGGCTTCGCCTTGTCTAAAAACGTTTTTTTTTGTATATATATTTAATTCCAAAGACGATTTTACAAACTCGATTGGGAAACTCACCCATCCAAACTGATAATATGGGGTGAAACAACACTTAGACAAAACATGCTCGCTATCGCTGCATCTACCGAATTTCCACCCCTTTTCATAATTTCTGTGCCAATTACAGAGCATTCCTTTGAGTCTGTTGCTACACTACCATGGGGTATTATCTACATATATAATTATATGAGATAAGAACATTAAAAAATATTTCGTTCGTACCTGATAATCACCGTAAGAAATTTGAAAAAACAGTGCAATTGTTATCGCAATAGTAATCACTGCTAAAGAGATATTAACCAATTTTGAACCCCCTAAGAAATCTTCAGAGCACAAGTTTAGCCCTTTTCTTTTACCATCTTTCTTGAGGGGCAAGTCCTCCCTTGTTTCAACTGAAAAAACCTTTACTGAATATCCGTTTAATTATTTCAACCCTTTTGTAACGCCTTAAAGATACGCTACTGCTACATTCGAGCAGGATGTAGGAAGGCGATTTTAAATTAAAAATTCTTAATAAGTACCTTGATACGTACAATTTTATAACAATTTGTATTAATCAATTTTTTGCTAAATATTAGTTTTGATTGTTACAATATGTAAATGGTTGCCTTACCTGTAGCCATTATTATTCCAAACTAACTCCTAAACAGTAAATTGTTAATTGGAATACATAATTAAATTAGAACCGTATATTTCTTAAAATTATGGTGTATCAAACTTAAAAATTATCAAAGAAACTTTAATGAAAGTTAAGACATATTTAGAGAGAGACAATACGATAATTACTTGAGCAAAAATTAAAGAATAAAGACAGAAACAGAACCATGGCTTGTGGTTAGACAAACCCCACCCATGATAAACCCATTAAACATGTTTGTGTGTGTAAAGAACGTACCATCATTGTCTAACGGTATTGTATATACATGTGTGTGTATGTATTCACCTTATTCCGTGAGAACTAAAAACCTCCATAGGCGTCGCGCTCGTTTTCACGTGGGATCGAATAAATTTTAAAAATTGACGTTTAGACTTGTCAAAAGTTTTATGTATTTAAAATAGTTTTAAAATAACTCACTTTTGCAATCCTTTCTGCCACGGTCCATGCAAACGTTTAA
The DNA here is from genome assembly GCF_000699045.2 of Agrilus planipennis. NCBI lineage: Eukaryota > Metazoa > Arthropoda > Insecta > Coleoptera > Buprestidae > Agrilus > Agrilus planipennis. The sequence continues at coordinate 176,510 of NW_020438860.1, read as the reverse complement.
CAAAAATCGAAACAATTTCAATTAACTATTTATTTATTGTTTATTGCTGAAGTTCACCAGTACAAAATAAGTGTTAAAGCTGTCAATAAATAAATCGATGAGGGGGGTATATAAACTACCGCTCACGTCGTATAGATACAAAATCAATAAGACAAAAAAATTAAGTTTATAAACTTAAGATATAACGCCAATTAAAAGGAAAGAGACGGCCAGCATTTTTGTTGTGTTTTGTCTTTGCATAAAACGCCCCTTTCCCGAATGCCTACAAGCAATGATATAACTAAAAAAAATCTAATCCTAACTAAATCCCGGTGGGGGGGACAGGGCGAGGGAGAGGGAGAGGAGGGGAGGAAGATCCCCTTAATCTTGCACTATATTAATCTTCTTCGCTTGATGAGCCTTAAGTACAGCGATCGCTTCTTCGACTTTGGCCCTCAGAGAGTCCTGGTTGTCCAGCATGTGCAGCAACTCGGTCACGTCAATTTCCAAAAGCATTCCCGTTATTTTCCCCGCCAGTTCGGAATTAATTTTGTCCACAAACTTAAACAGTCTCTCCCCAATGGCTTGCTTTTGGTCCGCGGAGACCGAGGACGATATCACGTTGCTGTTCAGGGGCACACTGTCGCCCCCATTGTTGATATTAACGGTCACGGGTCTCAACACGTTGCTGGGGTTGTTTGTGGTGTATTTGCTGTTGGGTCTCGAATGCACCACGGGCGTCTGTTGTCCCGTGATCGGACGGGCAATGATCGAGTTCCTGATGCTGCTGTTGGGGATGGAAGCTCTCGACGCCACCCTGTAGGGCGATGCGGGAAGGGGGGCGTAGGTTCCGTTGGGTCTGATGGGTCCGTTCGCGGGCCAGCGGGGTGCTGGCCTGATGTGATTGAAGAACCTCGGACCTTGGGCGAACGGTATGAGATATGGGGCGTTTGGTGGTGGGAATCCAATGTTTTGCTGGATGCGAACGCGATGGATGTACTGGGAGGCCAGATACGCCTTTCTGTCTTCTTTTCTCTGGGCCAGGGCCACGTAGAGGGGCTTGGAGCCCACCATCCTGCCGTTCATTTCGGTAACCGCTTTGGTGGCTTCTTCGGGCGACGTGTAACAGACGAAGCCGAATCCCTTGCTCCTTCCGTCTTCTGTCATGACCTTAGCTGACGTTATAGTACCGTACGAATTGAATTCCTTCCTCAGTCTCTCGTCGTCTATGGTGTCGTCGAGGTTTTTGATGAACAGATTGACCCCTTGGCAGCGATGGTACCTTTCTGAACGGTACTGTTCGTATTGTCTCTTCAGTTCGCTGGCTCTCTCGTCCTTCTTCTGGGCTCTGGCAACGTAGAGGATCTGACCGTTGGAATCTTTGTTGTGCATTTCTTTGACCGCCTTCTCGGCCGCCCTGGGGTCTTCGAAAGCCACGAAGCCGAACCCTTTAGATGTACCATCCACGTGTCGCATAATTACGCAGCTGGTGATTTTGCCAAATTTAGAGAACATCTCGTGCAGCTGATGATCCTGCATGTCCTTCTTGAAGTTCTTGACGTAGATGTTGTTGAATAACCTTGCCTTTTCCCCAAGCTGCTTTTCCCTTTCGATTCGAGGTATGAACTTTCCAACGTAGACCTTCTTTCCGTTCAGGAGCATCCCGTTCACCTTTTCGATGGCCTCCTTTGCAATCCTTTCCGTCTCGAAATGGACGAAACCGTATCCTTTTGAATTACCATGGTCGTCCATCGCTACCTTGCAACTGAGGATGTTGCCAAAGGCGGAGAATGTATCGTACAAGGCTTTGTTGTCTATACTTTTGTCCAGATTTTTGATAAATATATTACCGACTCCAGATTTTCGAAGGGACGGATCTCTTTGGCTCCACATAATCCGTATCGGTTTCCCTTTGAGAAGATCGAAGTTCATTGTATCCAATGCCCTTTCAGCATCACAAGGATGTTGGAAGTTGATGTAGGCGTAACCAAGGGATCTTCTCGTAACAATATCACGACATACCCTTAAAGATAATAGTGGGCCAGCGGAAGAAAACTTTTCATAAAGCATTGCTTCGGTGACGTCTTCATGGAGATCCCCGACATACAGCGACGCCATTGGGTAACTCGCATGTGGTACTGGATTCATTCTCGTCTCCTTTTTTCTTTTTCTTTAATCTTCGGGGAATCTATTTAATTTACAAACTTAAAAAAGTATTTCTTAATAAGCCACTTAAACGTAATCTCACTTATATTTACTTGCGAGAAAAAATTTTATTACTTTACGGTAGCATGTCAAGACAGATTCTTGTTTACGGACCGTAGAAACATGAAAAAACAAAATCGTAACTAAACTACTTAGATCTGGCCTAATCAACCAGTAAAAATTTAAAACAGAAATTAAAACCAATTTTTTTTTATTTCACGTTCATACCGAAGTAGGCATGGCATTATTTTCAGTAAACTGAATGCTTCTCAATTTGATTCTATTGAGCGCATCTCATTTTCGTAGCCACTGATATCAATATGGATATCAATGGTGAACATTGATCTACGACAGAATCATAGATTTCATAGATAACCTTAGAAAATAATTAAAATGGGAAAGAAAAGAAAATTAAAAAATAAAGAAGATGATAACGAGTTTGATCCTGTTCCTAAACATTTTGTTACAGGACATATTAAAAATCAGGAAAAACGTTTAATAGTTATTTTAGAAGAAGCACAGCTTGAAAGTGTGAAGGTTAGTTTTTAGGTTAAAATTCGTGTTTATCATTTAATTCAATGAATATTTGTATTTGTAGGTAGGAAATTCGTTTGATTTACTTAATTGTGACGACCATGCCAATTTTCTAAAAAAATCTAACAGAGATCCTGGTTCATGTCGTCCTGATATTGTGCACCAATGTCTCCTCATGTTGTTGGACAGTCCCCTCAACAGAGCTGCCCTATTACAAGTTTATGTTCACACAAATCATAATATTCTTATAGAAATCAACCCTCAGACAAGAATTCCACGAACCTTTAAACGATTTGCAGGATTAATGGGTAAATTATAAAGAAAAATGCAAAAGCTGTTGTAAAAAAATTACTTCTTTATTTTAGTTCAGTTATTGCACAAGTTCTCAGTTAGAGCAAGTGATGGAAACATGAAGCTTTTAAAGGTGATTAAAAACCCTGTCACAGATCATTTACCTGTTGGAGTTAAAAAGATTTGTATGTCGTTCTCTTCTAATAAAGTTGTGAATCCAAGAGAATTGGTTCCTCAAACAGAAGACCCTGTTGTTGTGGTGGTAGGTGCAATGGCCCATGGAAAATTAGAAATTGATTATACTGAAGAAACTGTAGCTATCAGCAATTATCCACTATCAGCTGCCTTAACATGCACAAAACTCTGTTCTGCATTTGAAGAAGCGTGGGGAGTGTTGTAATTTATTTAGGTATAAAGATGTAATATTAAGTTGTGCATATGACAGTCTTGTAAAAAGTTCTGTTGTTCAATATAAGATTTGATAGAAATGATGCGTTTTCAAATTTAGCGCCAGACCTTAACTGTTTTCGTAGCCCACAGATACTACAATTAATTCGTAGATTTCGTAGCAGTTCTTGGAAATGACTGTGGANCACGTGGGATCGAATAAATTTTAAAAATTGACGTTTAGACTTGTCAAAAGTTTTATGTATTTAAAATAGTTTTAAAATAACTCACTTTTGCAATCCTTTCTGCCACGGTCCATGCAAACGTTTAACAAAAATCGAAACAATTTCAATTAACTATTTCACGCAAATGTATGAATAATTCTGATAAAATATCTATTTCAAAAGTGATATTTATGATAAATACAGTCAATTAAGTAAATAGTTACATAAAAAATTAATTATATGTCTCATAATACTTCAATGTTAATTTTTTCAATATGAACAGTTTCACAGCCAAATAAATAATTATATAAACGTCTTAAAATCGACTAGCAATTCCCCCACCTCTACTATCAGAATGTGAAACTAAAGTATCTCCATTTTTTTCCACTATATTACAACTAGCATATGGCTTATGTAACGGGGTGACATTTCCGGCTGTTATTTCTAAATTTCTTATAGTTGCAGAGTCAAAAGTAGTAGAACGCATATCTGAAATAATTAAAACATTAATTAACATAAATTTTACCCTTTGGTACCATTGAGGACGCCATCTTTTGTTTGAATTAATTGATCCCTAAAGAAATCGTATGCCTACGCCACTGGAGTTTACCTTCAATTCCGAATAAATTATCAGGTCTGATATAAAAGCGCGGCGCCTCGACGCTCGTCGTCACATTTTCCGAATTTATTAACAAATGTGCCACAATTTCGGAAGCCATTACAAAGTCAAGTGCCCCAAAAATAATTCGTCTACCGCAAATATAATCCTTGTCCAAAATAAGGATGGGGAAACGGGAGGGTGGCTGTAATTCCGTTTTTATATCCAGCAGATAACCGCTATTGCTAAATATTCGATTTCCAAAATATTCATGCAAACCCCTAAAATTGTTCTTTTTTTTAATAAATGCTAAAAACAAAAGCCAAACAACAAAAATAAAGTAAAAAACCAACAGAAATGGAAAAACAAAAGGCAAATAACAAAAACAAAAGCAGAAAAAAACAAAAACGGAAAAAAATACAAACCCAACTAATGAAATGTATAAATCATTGTCATCTATTACAGCTACATTGGTGCTAGTTCCTTTGAAAAATGTATCACTCATGTTAAGTTCATCGTGGACCATTTTATTTATTTTTGCAATTTTTGGTATAAACTCACTTTCGATGGTGGAGTTTGAGTTCGTTAAATTTTCTTGTTGAAATCGTTTGAGGGTGTGAAGTAACACAGGTCCTTCGGAAATACCCCCCGGTACAAATATATTGTAATATTGAAATGTCATGTTTGCTGTAGTCGTTATTTCTGGCTGATTTTGACGAGGTATTAAATTTCGAATTTCTAGACACATTAAAAAAAGTAATTCATAGTTCTACATTTTTTTTCGTATTTCAATTACATACCGTCGTTTGTAAGTGACGAAAACTTTTCTAAAGTATTTGCAAGGACTTCTAACTTTAACTCATTATTTTCTTTAAGAACTCCGAAAAGTTTTTCGGCTTCTAAAAATCTCACTGCTATCGCCAAATGTGAAGAAATTTTAAATCCGTTTCTAGAGTTGCAATGAAAAAGTATTTTGATTTCATTTAAAGATAGCATTATATTAGGGTACTACAATAAAAAAAATAATAAAAATTCACCTTGCAAGTGATACTGATGGTTCAATGAGTTCTTTCCAATTCATTTTACCATAATGAAGGTATAAATGCGACAAACCAGCAACTAAATTTGGTAAAGTTGATACACTGGCCGAATTTTTATTAAAACTGATAACAACAGGGGGGACCTGTTCTTTATGATTGTAAATAATGGCTTCGCCTTGTCTAAAAACGTTTTTTTTTGTATATATATTTAATTCCAAAGACGATTTTACAAACTCGATTGGGAAACTCACCCATCCAAACTGATAATATGGGGTGAAACAACACTTAGACAAAACATGCTCGCTATCGCTGCATCTACCGAATTTCCACCCCTTTTCATAATTTCTGTGCCAATTACAGAGCATTCCTTTGAGTCTGTTGCTACACTACCATGGGGTATTATCTACATATATAATTATATGAGATAAGAACATTAAAAAATATTTCGTTCGTACCTGATAATCACCGTAAGAAATTTGAAAAAACAGTGCAATTGTTATCGCAATAGTAATCACTGCTAAAGAGATATTAACCAATTTTGAACCCCCTAAGAAATCTTCAGAGCACAAGTTTAGCCCTTTTCTTTTACCATCTTTCTTGAGGGGCAAGTCCTCCCTTGTTTCAACTGAAAAAACCTTTACTGAATATCC